>NW_005871607.1:358973-472619 GCF_000147115.1 Myotis lucifugus | reverse complement strand
GAGACAAAACAATCTTCAGTAATTTCCTGAAAACCAGTATTTAGTATAGACTGTATTGTATCTGTTTAATGCTACGCACATTTAAGCCAACTTTCTGTGATTTCTTTAAATTCAAATCTCTGAAGTACATCATAGATGGAGAACTTTTCTCTTTGAGCTACAGGGGTGGTGGAGGGGATGTCCTGGTCATTAGAGTAGAGAAAGACAAAACCCTTTCACATTCCTTCTCAGCTCCTTTAGGTTAGTTTGTTGTGGTGCCGCCCTCTGGTGGCCGTATTACAACTTGCACCTCCCAAATAGGGCCAATTATGGGGGGGGGGGGGGGGGGGAAAGAGGAACAAATGTAATATGAACAATAAAGATTTATTTAAAATAAAAAAAGAATGAAGATACAACATTTGAAACAAAAATATATTTTTAAAAATATGTTTTTATTGCTTTCAGAGAGGAATGGTGAGGGAGAGAGAAATAGAAACATCAATGATGAGAGAGAATCATTGATTGGCTGCCTTCTGCACAGTTGAGCCCACAACCCAGGCATGTGCCCTGACCAGGATTTGAACCATGACCTCCTGGTGCATAGGTTGAAGCTCAATTATTGAGCCACACTAGCTGAGCAAAAAACTATTTAAAAAAATTAAACGAATAATCATGTTCATGTTAAAAAAAATAAAAAATAAAAAAATAAAAATTGATTTAAGAGAGGAAGGGAGAGGTAGAGAGAGACAGAAACATCAATGATGACAGAGAATCATTGGCTTCCTCCTGCATGAATCACACTGGGGATCAAGTCTGCAACCTGAGAATGTGCCCTGAGTGGGAATGAAACCATGAACTCCTGGTTCATAGGTGGACACTCATCCACTGAGCCACACTGTCCAGGCTCAAAACATTTTTTCCAGCCCGAGGTCTCTTCTATGGACGTAATCAAGTAAAGTGAGTGCCATTAAGAATTTCAACAAAGGTGGGTAAGGACACATATGTAATACCGTAATCAATAAAAAAAAAAGAGAGAATTTCAAAATGGCAAAAGCAAAGTATTAAACCTACTGCACCCCCTTCTAAGTGACTTCACAGATTTCGATCCATGAAGTTGCCCCTCCCTAGCAAGGGAAATGGATGTGTTCATCCTCTAAGCTAATTTCATCCCATATTTAAGTCATAAAATACCTAGAGACTTACAGTCATCCTCAATGTGAGAACTAGGGACTCTCCCTCTAAAGATGAACAAAACGATAAGATTTCTAAGTGCCTTAGTAAGACACGTGTGCTCTGAAGGGTGGAAGGGGATGCCTGCTGCTGTTGATGCTCTATGACAACAACATCAGTGATGACAGTGACAACAGTGTCAGGGTCAGTTCTAATGATCAGCAGTTTAAGCAAAGTATGAACTGTAAGGACATTCAGGACTCTGACCATTCACTCTGACATATCTATGAGGCTTTCATGGCTCCAATAGTCTGGGCCATGCTGGATGGTAACCTCCAGAGTAAAGGAGAAATTTCTGTGCATGTACATTCATCTAATCAATGTTAGGAGAATGAAAGGTGCTTTGTTATGCCTCTTGTAATACCTCATAGAGAATGACATGCACATTCCTATGGTTTGGTTCTATTCTAAGGCAATAGAACAACAGCCATTGACTAGCTTCTAGGCCTCAGGAGAGACAGAGAGTCTGTACCTGGGCTGTAAGTTGACCCAGTAGCCAGAACTGCTCATCATGATCTGGGTTCTATCATACCCATCAACAGAAGGTTAGGTGGGGAGAGAAGCATCCATCACATCTGGAAGTGACAAAAACAGGATTAGATGAGAACAGGTGGCCAATACCATGGGCACCTACCAATCAAGCCCTGTGACCTGTCACAGCGCTCTCACCTGTGGAATCACAGGAAGTTCACTTTGACCGGTCAAGAAAGAAGGAAAAGGCTCCACTCACTCCAGTTTATCCTGGCCCTCAATTCCTCCTCCCCCAACACATAGTCAGATACTCCATCATTGCCTGTCCCTAGGCTCCTAGTCAGACTTACTCACTGAAACACAAATGCCCTGGGACACAGCTAACTTGAAGACATAGCTGAGCCAAGTCTAGTGGTATGAGAATTAAATTTGTCCTTTCATGGCTCTCCCAGGTCATGTGGAAACTGCTGCCTCTGGGCAATGCTTTAAGATCCAGCTGCACATGTCTCTACTGGGCCAAAACTGGAGACTGGACACCTCAGATCCCCAATTTTGTCTTCAATTCCAAGCCTACCCTGCATTCCCCACCTTACCCCAGCTCCATGAAACCCCTTTTCTAGGCTGACTACCCTGCACTACAACTCCCTTCCTGCTACAAATCCCGAACTCCCAGGAATCATCTTCTATGTTCATAGTGTCCCTATTCTACAATTCCTCATTTCTCTTTAGACTCCTAGTCACCAACTGGATGCTCATCTCTTTCTCCCCCTTGCCCCTATCACATGTCCTCTACCAGCCAGGTGCTCCCTCTTGTCCCAATGTCAGGGCATTAGACGAAGTCTTCAACTACCTTGTCATTTACTTTACACTCTGTCTCACCCTTCATGCTCATCCAAGTCTAGGGGAATGGGACTCCCCCATCTTTCGCTGCACCAACTCCAGTGGTTTCCCCTCAATAGCTAAGTCGGCCTCTCACTCATAATTCTAAACTTCATTCTGAGTCCCCCCAAAGCCCTGTTCCATGGCACCCTAGGTCCCTTTGAACCCACATAATGGGTAACATCCAAATATTCCAAGGTTTTATAATTTCTCATCCTTACACTGAGAAGACACCATCCCTCCATGTCCCCCCATCATACCCACCTTTTCTTAACCACAATCTTGCTCTGGCCAGGTCTCCAAGGATTTCAGCTAAATACCACAGAGGCCACATGGAGCAGAAAAGGAAGTAGAACCAGAAGAGAGATTTATTTCTGATTTCCCAGGTTCTTGTTATGAACTCTCTAAGAACAGGCACATGGAGTTTGTAAAAACAACAAAGAATGAGGACAGTGATGTCTGGACTTAGCTCCAGGTCACAGAGGGCCCAAAATAAGTTCATTACTGCAGGCCTGAGCGTGACTGACATGACAAAGATCCTGCATATTTACTGGATTTCTTAAGTATTATGACATAATATTTTTTAAAATCTCTGACCTTTCCCTTGAAAGTGGAGTTAAAATGCATGTGGAATGAGAATACTCTTAATGGTTAGGCTTCTGTGCGGTGCACTCAGATTCTGGGACAAAGGCCACTCCAAGGCAACCTGGGGCCACGGAATGATCTCGGCAGTCAGGTCATCTGTTTTGGAGGGTAAGTCAGAAGTGAGGGAGGCAAGTTAGAAACATTTATTTGGAAGATTATAGCCAGATAAGGAAATATTTGAAAATTTTAAAATAAGGTAAGATGAGCAAGATGACAGGATCAGCTAATTACAGATAGGTGATGTTAAAAGAAAACATGCATTGGGCAAATTGAAAGAGGCAAGAAACACTTTACTAAAGATCGACCATGCAATAGGACAGTGAGACTAAGCTCAGCACCTTCAAAATAAATGTCTGGGGAGATTTTAAGAATGGCAGAAGGAATCATAGGCATCTGTGTTTGCTAGTTGGCTTTACACAAAAGAAAAGTAAAACATCTCATGAAATCCTGACAGGAGGTCCTTTCACCTCTTGGCTATTAATGTCCTCACCCAAATTAGGGTGCTCCCCTCCCTCAGAGACTGGGACACAGGGACACCATGAGGATTAAATTTCAAAAGGGTGGGCCCAGGCTCTTGAGACAAATATTCTATGGGACATAACACTGGCAAGAAGTTTTTAAGGAGACTTATGTATATTTCAAAAGGGCAGAGAAAAAATCTGCTATTGCAAATTGCGATTACATTTCTGAATAAAATGCTCTAAAACAATGAAGGTCAAAAGCCTGCAGTCAGGAAGAACCCATCTAAACATAAGTGACTCTGAGGCAACATAAAGGCACCCCTGGTCATAACAAAACAGCTTTCTGCACAGTGGAGGAAAACACCATTAAATATCTTTCAGACAAGATCCAGTTTGCATCTTCATCAGTTCCTGCAAATTATAATCAGATGAAAAATAGCTGAGAGTCCCTGAACAGAGCCAGGATCTCCCAGAAGGCTGTGCAATTGGAGTTTTCCATGGAGACATTACATTTCCCTCTATAGTCACCTTCCGTTTGATCAAAGGAAATCTCCAAGAAAGAAGAGTATTTGAGATCCTACAAAATGGCTGGTGTCACTCCATTTGGCTGATTAGTGACATATGCGCAGAGGAATGACATTCACACATAGTTTGCTCTGCTGCACATATTTCTATGAAACCTAAGATGGGAGTTCTAACAGCCTCTTGAGGCTAGGAAGCCTCACCTTCACACTTCACCTGCAGTCTCTCTAGCTTTGGGAGATGCCCTCTTTCCCAAGAGATACCCAAATACCCCTCAGGAGAAACTTAGCTCCATAAAGAGTGAAGTCATTTCTAATTCTCAGGATATCAGTCTGAACTAGGACATTTGAGCCAAAGCCTTGGTTGTATTTCCAGCATTTCCAATTATATCCTATTAACAAGGAAGACAGTATCCTACTGAACTTATGGAAATCGATCCACTGCCACAAAAATTAAAAGTATTCTAGAGGACTTTAGAAATATTTGGGGAGAAGTAAAAGAGGAAGAAAAAGATCAGTGTTGATACCCAGATGAGAGTCCTCCTGTACATTCTTGCTGTCCAAAACAGTGTCAAGGTACCCTCCACAGGACCCATTGGAGAAGGGACATAGCTTGGATGCCTGGAAGCTTATCACATGCTCCCACTGGTCATCACATGACCACTGCCCTTGATGGGAGGGACTCGGTGTCACCTTCACTGTGGAGATGGTGCAAACGGGACCAACCAGAGGTGGGATCGGGTGTGGAATGTTAGCTTCAGTCAACAACAACCTCAATGCCAGCTCTCATTTTTGAGCATTTATTGACTCAGTTCAAGTCTTCAAAGGACTTTCCACCTTCACAACAAATTTATTTCAAGGGTGAAAAAAATTTATTCAGGGTTCAATAACATAGAGGAGGAAAGCAGGGTCACTAATATTTTACATCCAGCTCAGCCGCTTCACTTTCAGCAGAACTATTGGGTTGGATACTTCACACTGTTAGTTACCAGCATCCTCCCTCCTGATAGGGTCTATGGTGAGGGTTCTGTTACTCCAGGACAGCTTCATGCTCTTACAGACTCATGTTATTGAAGAACCACTGGGTGAGGATCACAGTTGAGTAGCAGGTCAGGGCCACAGCATTCTCATGCTCTGTGACTGTGTGTTGCTCTCTTGGAGGGTGGGCACTCTTGTGGGCTCTGCGAAAAGACCAAGGACTGATTGAGAGTGGGCTTGGGACTTGGGGTCCTGCTACATTCTGAGACATCTCAGCCACTCACAGTCCCCAGTGAGCTCTGTAATGGTCACCAGAGGAAGGTCCTGACCTCTGCAGAAGGACAATCATCTTTGTTCAGGTGTCAATGTGAAAGGAGAGGGCTGCACTTCTTCTCTGATCCCACATAACCCCAGGTTGACCCCTGACCTGTTCCCCAGACATCTCTGTAATGTCAGCATAGGAAACACCTTCCCCGCTAATGTTTCCTATGACCTCATCATCAAGTAGTATTTTCCTCTCATGAGCTATTATTAATTCTTTCTGTCATTAACTGCCAAAAAGATGAGGTCCCATTCTTTATGTAAAATTCCATGTATGTTGTGGAAGGCAGGCTACCACCTCTGTCCATCTCTGGGGCCAAGGGAACGTTATAGAAAGTGCAAAGTCATTTACCTCTTTTTAAATAATTCATTTGGCAATAAACATGGCCCAACCCAGACTTCATGTCCTTGGAACTGGAGAAGTTCCAGCTGAATGACTTTTCAGTCTAAAAGGACTTTATTTCCTGGCCTTGAGATTGAATATCATAGTAAAATAGGTCTCTAGAGGGAAGTGGTTATATTTTAACAAAACACATGAGCTGTAGGAATAGAAAAAAACTATTCAATATGATAAAGGCTACACATGAAAGCCCACAGCTAACCCAACATTCCATGGAGAAACTTGGAAAATGGTACTAACATCATGAACAAGATAAGGAAGCTATTTTCCTTTTTTTTTAATATATATTTTACTGATTTTTTACAGAGAGGAGGGGAGAAGTATAGAGAGTTAGAAACATACATGAGAAACATCAATCAGCTGACTCCTGCACACACCCTATAGGGAATGTTCCCGCAGCCCAGGTACATGCCCTTGACTGTAATCGAACCTTGGACCCTTTAGTCCACACGCTGTCACTCTATCCACTGAGCCAAACTGGTTTGGGCGAGGATGCTGATTTTCCTACTTATTCATTATAGTAGTGGAAGAACTGCATGGAAAAATCAGGCAAGATAATAAAGTAAGAGGTATCCAAATTGGAAAGGAAGAAGAAAAATTATCTTTAAAAAAGACAACATAATCATATATAGAAAACCATAAAATTTCACCACACATACACACACACACAATTTTTTTTTTAAGACCTGATAAAAAAGGCAAAGTTGTTGGAGACAGAATCAACACTCAGCATCATTTCCATTTTTTTTCCAACAAAAATGAACAATGCCAGCCCTGACCGGTTTGGCTCAGTGGATAGAGCATTGGCCTGCAGACTGAAAGGTCCCGGGTTCGATTCCGGTCAAGGGCATGTACCTTAGTTGCGGGCACATACCCAGTGGGGAGTGTGCAGGAGGCAGCTGATTGATGTCCTTCTCTCATCGATGTTTCTAACTCTCTGTCCCTCTCCCTTCCTCTCTGTAAAAAATCAATAAAATATATTTTAAAAAAATGAACAATGCCAACATAAAATTAAGAGAACAGTTCCATTTAAAATAGCATCAGAAAGACTAGAATAATTAGAATTAAGTTAATGAATAAGATGAAGATATATACATTGAAAACTACCAAATGTCTTTGAAAGAAAGTAAAGAAGAAACAAAATAACTGAAAAAACATCCATTTTCATGGGTTGAACGACCCTCAAATATCTTCCTATTTGATATGATCCTTATCTAATTCTTGTCAGGGCCAGCCTGACAGGGTTGAGCCAGGCTGAGGCAGGGAGGTGGGAATTGAGAAAAGAAAGAAAGAAAGACAGGAAAGCGGGATCGGGAGGACCCCAGTTCTCTTGATGAACTGAAGCGAGTTTATTAGCCACACAATCTTATTTATACACAACACACTGAATAGGGGGTCTGTCAAGAGGAATGTATTCTTTGTTCCTCTTAATCTCTAAGGGTGAGACACAGCAGAAGGACAAGTTCTCAGTACAGCATATCTCAGTAAATAGTTACAGACTTCTTGGTAAGCCATGAAAGACTGTTCTCATTCTACAAATGTTGCTCTCATTCTACTGATAACCACCATCCAAACAAGTCTGGGAAAACTATGTGGGTAAGGGTTCCAGCCTTGCTAGCCCCTTCAGGTGCAAGGACCTTGCCAGCTTACATCTGGCCCCCAACATATCCCCCTTCTTTGTTTTTTAGGCAAAGTTCACGTTTCAGTGTCCGACAGTTTCTTATGTGTACATGTCAGCAGTAATATTTCAGTTCTGGATGGTGGCAATGCAGGTTCAACCCTCTCTGGTTTGGTCCTGGGCAACCTGTAGCAACGCACAGCTGCTGACTGCTAGCATGATAAGGCGTCTTCACCATCTTTATTTCTGGACTACTTCTCTTCTTGTTGTCTCACGGAGCCACTGCTATTCTGTGGCTGGAGCAGTCATGATAATTCCTCTCTGTTGCAGGAATCCATATGATCTTGAAGTTGTTTTCTGAAAATATACAAATGTATTCTTGACCAAAGGTTAATAAAGGAATAATATCTATAATTTAGACTTGGGATTCTTTTAATTTTTGTCCAAACGATTTTCCTTTGGCTTATTTTGACACCACGTATGTTTTTCATGTGTGTCTTGCTGTTAGCATTACAAATGAAAAAAATTTTCTAGATGTAAATTAGTTACAGGGTATTTTTCCTTATGTGTTATTCTTCCACTATCTTTCCACTATCCTCCCCCTTTTTTTAATTTTAATTATTAGGAGGCTTTTGGAAATTTTATAATGCAGTCTAGATAACTTTAAATTTTAATTTTTTGTACAAAAATATGACTGCTTTAGGTTATAGTATGTTAAGCAATTTTTTCCATGAAATGATAATTTTGGTTAATACTTCTTAAGCTAATTTTAATTAATCTGAAAACTTGACTATTATTTTATTGCTAGATTTAATATTTTAATAACAATTTTAATTTATACTGTAAATATTAATGGAAAGGATTATTTTATATCCTTGAGAAGGCCCTGAGCATTCCTGGTGTTAAGCTGTATTTAGATATAGGGTAGTTGCTGTTAGCCAAGTGTCTGTTATCTGGGTACCGATTTCGGCTGGACTAAGTCTCTTTCTGTTATCTGGGTCCGGATCTGAGCTGGGCATGGGAAGCGCAGCAGCCATGGGGGCAGGAGACCTCCCTCAGAAGGGGCGAGTATTCAAGCCCCTGCATAGTTGGGGGGGGTGAGGATCTCTGCCCCACCTCTGTTGGCCCCCAAGTTCTCCCCTGAGGCCCCCTGCGACTGTGCCTGTCTTAGGTCGCCCCTCCCTGAGGGGTCTTACCCGTCATTGACTAACCATCCATCCTCCGGGGCCAAGCAAGGTGATGTAAGGTTTAGTTCTGTCTCCTTGGTAGCGTATGCCCCTGTGGCCTTCATGCCAAGTAACTGCCTTTGGATCCCCTCGCCTGCTGGCAGGGCCCTGGCATTGGTCATGGGGAACCCAGGTTTCTTCTCCAGAGAGGGCCCAGCTTACGCTATTGGGCAAGAGACAGATCTATGGTACCAGCCACCATGAGGCTTCAACCTCAGTATGAACAGAGAGCTTAGGTAACAGCTATGGGCAATTGGAAGAGAGACCCACTTGGAAAAAAGGTCAAGAGAGGTCAATATAGAATGCTTAAGTGCCTTCCCAGGGGGCCTTCCACATAGTGGAAGGGATAAAATCCTTTCATGTTCTTATTAAATTGCTGCCAAACAATTAGTTTGTAAGCTTGTTTGGAATAAATGTATAATATGCTGTTGTAAAATATTAAAAATTATTAATGAGCTTTTGTTTTTTTAAATTATATCTTAAAATTCTACTGTTATATTTTAAGAAATATTAAATAAGATAACTTGTTTTTCCCTTTCTTAGAGGCAAAAACTTAAAATATATATTTATTAATATTTATTTGATAAAGCTTTCTGTGATTTCAAGTATATTAAATTGGCTTTATTAAAAAATCATTTAAGAAGAGAGAATAAACTTTTGAAAACATTTCATGGCCCATGAAATGTCCTAAAGTCATTCCTTGATTATAGTTTTGAAATCTAACTTGAAAGACTATTAAATATATATGTGTATATATAATTTAAAGATTATATACTTTTTATAATTATTAAGAGATATCAATTAAATTAAAACTGATCTTTGTATTTAAAAATTTTGGTTGAGATAATAGAATTTATCCTCTTTTTTCAATTAGATAAATGTTGACATTTTACTATAATTATATGATTTCTCCCAATTTATTTAACCACAACTTTAAACTCTTAGCTGGCAAGTTAAATATTTAGCATTTCTTAATCAGTAACATTTTTAAGAATAAACTTTAAAAATACATGACATAATCAATAGATTTAATTCTGTCCTTTAGATTTTTCATGAGAAAAATTTAGATTAATATTTTAGCATTTTGTTATTTCAGAATATCTAATTCAATTTAGCTAACTCCTAAGCCTCGGGGTGCCATTGACTGTAAACAGGTAACCATTAAAATGCAAATTAGTTACATTCTTTCTACTAAGGATGGGAAACTGAGAAGCAAGCCTCTTTTTAAAAGTTGTCACTGGCAGGAAATTTTTGGCCTACCTGCTCTGTTGGGGGAAGGGAGGCTAGCCCTTCCTCTATTAGAAATTGCTTTGGGAAGCCAGCCTTAATTAAAGGGGCGTAGCCGTCTTTTACCTGGGCTACTTAGATTTTTATAATTAATATATTTCAATAATTCTTGAGATTTAAATCCAATTTATTATTTTAAGGTATATTCTTTAGCAAATTCTTGTAACAGAGATAATTTTACTGAATTTCCTTTTGGCCTTGAAGTTAACTTTTTAACACCCTTCATTAGTATTTAAAAACTGTTTTTATTATGGAAAAGCCAATCCTGCTGCTAGAATCTAGCCAGCATCTTTTTTCCTTTGGGTTAAATTTTCTATTTTTCTTAGGAAATAATCAGTCTTGGGTTTTATTTTGTACATTTGTAAAGAGATTTCAGCTCAGAACTCTATCTAAATGTCCAAAATCGGACAATGCGCACCTTAGTTCCAAGCTAGTTTTCTCTTTACATGTGTACAGAAATCCCAGACGTATTTTTAAATTTCAGATCCGGTGGCATTTGCTGTAGCTGTATCGGAAATGCAAGGAAATTGTCATTTCTTCTCTATCTGGGAGGTTTTAAATCTAATGATATTTTGTTTATTTTAATAAGCAATATCAGCACCCAGAGCAGATAGAATGTCTTATTCCTATGGATCCAAGGTCCAGCCCGGCACTTCCAGGGGTTGCTCGGAATAGCTCTTTGTATCTATTTTGCTCTCTGGGGTAGGCTGGGTGCTGTGCAGCCTGCTGGCCTTGAGATGGCATAGGGACAGGAGGGTAAATAGACAATGCCCCTATTATTTGTCGTGGCTGGGCTAGCCCCTTTTGGTAGTTTCCCGACTAGTGTCGAGACAAAGAATTTCCCTAGATATCTGTCTTAGATTTACACTCATTTTCCCAATGTTTTCCTTTTTTACATTCAGGGCATAGTCCAGGTTGTTTGGGACCTCTGCCATTTCCTTTATTAACCCCTTTATTAGAAGGACACTATTTTGCTATGTGTCCTGTTCCTCCACAAGTGTAACACTTGTGTGTTTGACTTTTCCCTGTGCTAAATTGTTGCTGAAGAATTCCTTCAATGGTGGTTACCTTTAATGCGGCCACAATGGCAACTCCTTGTATATATGCGAGACCAATATCTGCGCAAATGCGGATATAATCTGAGAGAGTCCCCTTTCTTTGATAGGGCTGCAGTGCAGCTTGACAGGCAGTGTTGGCGTTTTCATATGCCAACTGTTTAACTATTAACATGCCAGCCTCTCCATCTACCACTACTCGGTCAACAGCCTGTAATAGCCGAGAGACTAAATCCTGATACTTTTCATCTGACCCTTGAATAATTTTTGAGAGCTCCTCTGTTTTCTGAACAGAGGTGGGTAACTTTTTCCAGGCTCTAATCCCAGCTCCATTAATCTGTCCATAAGCTTCCTGGGGGTATTGAATTTGATTATGGGTATCAGCATAGACTCCTTCACCTACCAGCATTTCATAAGAAATATTAATCTGGGCAGCTCAATTACGAGCAGCTTGCTCCTTAGCCTTTTCATCATATTCTGATTTCCACAAGAGATAATCCCCTCCTGATAAACAATCCTTGGCAATAGCTCTCTAATCATTAGGTGGGAGAGCCTCTGAGGCCATAGTTTCCAAGATGGTTAAAGTATAAGGGGAAGTGGGCCCATATTGAGCACAGGCTGTTTTTAACTCTTTTAAGGTTTTAAAAGGAAGCGGGTCATAAGCACGCTCACGATGTCCCGTTTGAGGGTTCACCTGTTCCATAACAGGGAAGGCATGAATTCCCAATTCTTCACCACACTTTCATGCCTCCTGCAAAGCCATCTGGAGAGGGGAAAGTGGAACTGGTGCTGCACAAGGCAGCGGAGACCTGCGGGAATGGCCCCCGTGGCTTCTCTTTTTTCTTGCCAAGAAGCTTTAATGTTTCTAAAAAGCATTCTAACACATCCTCTATATCACTGCCCTCTTCAGTTCCAACAGAAAAACATTCTTCCTCCTCTTCTGCCTGAATAATACCTGTATTATCATTATGACAAAGAGCAGCAGTTTCCTCAAAATCCTCCTCATCTTGAGGGGTTAAATTGTCTTTAAAAGTTACATTATTTCTTTTTAATATACTGTCTTTTTTAGACCCCTGTTTTGTGCTATCACACTGCTTCTCCTTTTTTTCTGGATTAAGAGATGGTTGATTATGGTCATGTTTGGGATCTAAATAATCCCGTATTAAATTCGTTAAGGAAATGCAGACCTCCTGAATGAATTTTAAAAAATTTTCTACTTGCTTGTCATTAACCTTAGTTCCTTTACTATTGAGCATAAACTTTAACATTTGCCCATAAAGGGCATTTTCTCTAGATTCTAATTGCCCCATGCTTTACTCCAGATTATCAAAAAATTTTCCCTCCTTTACCTTAACGAGTGCACTCTTTATCCGGAGGAGTTGCTCACGTCGTCTCTCCAAGCCCAACGGAGTTCCTCGCCATCTTTTTCCCAGTTCCTCAGTCCCTGTTCGGGCGCCAGATCTGTCAGGGCCAGCCTGACAGGGTTGAGCCAGGCTGAGGCAGGGAGGTGGGAATTGAGAAAAGAAAGAAAGAAAGACAGGAAAGCGGGATCGGGAGTACCCCAGTTCTCTCGATGAACTGAAGCGAGTTTATTAGCCACACAATCTTATTTATACACAACACACTGAATAGGAGGTCTGTTAAGAGGAATGTATTCTTTGTTCCTCTTAATCTCTAAGGGAGAGACACAGCAGAAGGACAAGTTCTCAGTACAGCATATCTCAGTAAATAGTTACAGACTTCTTGGTAAGCCATGAAAGGCTGTTCTCATTCTACAAATGTTGCTCTCATTCTACTGATAACCACCATCCAAACAAGTCTGGGAAAACTATGTGGGTAAGGGTTCCAGCCTTGCAAGCCCCTTCAGGTGCAAGGACCTTGCCAGCTTACATCTGGCCCCCAACAAATTCTCTATGAATTTTTTCAGAAATAGGAAAATCCATTTTAAAATTCATAATGAATTTCAATGGGCCCACAGATTGTTTTAATAATCTTGAAAAAAAAGAACAAAATTGGATGTCTTACAATTACTAATTTCAAATTTTACTACAAGCTGAAGCAACCAAAATATGGTGACACTAGCATAAAGACTTCTATTTGTCAAAAGGCACAATCAAATGGTTTTGACAAATTAGCCAAGACTGCTGAATGGAGAAAGGACAATCTTTTCAACAAATGGTGTTGAACAGCAGCATCCACATGCAAACCACTGGAGTGAACCATTGCTTATACCATAAACAACAATTAAGTCAAAATGGGATTGAATCCTAAATGTGAAACCCAAAACTATAAAACTCATTTAAGAAATTATAGAGGTGCCCTAACCGGTTTGGCTCAGTGGATAGAGCATCAGCCTGCGGACTGAATGGTCCGAGGTTCGATTTCGGTGAAGGGCATGTACCTTGGTTGCGGGCATATCCCCAGTAGGGGGTGTGCAGGAGGCAGCTGATCAATGTTTCTCTCTCATCGATGTTTCTAACTCTCTATCCCTCTCCCTTCATCTCTGCAAAAAATCAATAAAATATATTTAAAAAATTATAGAGGGAAGCAGCATGACATTGAATTTGAAAGGATTTCTTGAATATGACACTAAAAACACGGGAAAAAAAAGAAAAATAGGTAAATTGGATATTATCAAAATGAAAAACTTCTGTTCATCAAACGACGCAATCAACAGAGTGAAAGGTGACCTATGAAATGGTAGAGAATATTTTGCATGTTATATATAAGATGAGTGGTTAATATCCAGAATATATAAAGAACTCCAACTCAACAACAAAATCAAATAACCTGATTAAAAAATGGTCAAAACACTTGAACACATATTTCTTCAAAGCTGATATACAAATTGCCAGCATGGTTATCCTATATAATAAAAAAGCTAATATGCTAATTAGACCAGATGGCGGAATGACCTTCCAGAATTACCAGTGGGCAGGGGGTGAGGCCTCAAGGCAGCCATTCGAGGCAGCCTGGGCCGTGAGGGCGGAGGCAGTCGGGGCTGGCAGGACCAATCACCTTGCATGGATTTTGTGCATCGGGCCACTAGTGAATAGATATCCAACATCACTGATCCTTAGAGACAGCTAATCCAAACAACCATGAGATATCATCGTATACCCATTAGTATGGTCACTATTGAAAACATAGAATATAACCTGTGTTGGCACAAAATGGAAAAATTGGAGCTGGGCCCACTGTGGGTGAAAATGCAAAATGGTGCCGCTACTATAGAAAACAATTTGGAGGGAGATAAGTAATAGACTTAGAATGTACCATGTGGCCCAGCAACCTCACTTCTGCTTTTATATCCAAAGGAATGGAAAGCAGGACTTTGAAGAGATATTTAGAAATCCATTTTCATTGCAGAATTATTCACAATAGCCAAGAGGTGGAAGCCACTCTATTTTTCATAGAGTAACATAAAAAATGTAGCACATACATATACAATGGTACCTTATTCAGCCTTATAAGAATGGTAATTCTGGATAGTGTGCTCCATGAAACAAGCCAGTCACAAGAAGACGGGAACAGTGTGTTCCACTTAAATGTATCTCAAGTATTCAAATTTACAGAAACAAAGAATGTTGGTCACTGAGAGCAAGAGAGGCAGCAAGGATAATGCCAAGATTTCCTGGAAGGATGGATTTGACCTTGACAGAGAAGAAGAAGATTTGGGGAGGATATGGTTGGGAGGGGGGAGGATAAAGATCTTTGTTTTGCACACATTACAATAGAGGTGCCCCAATTATGTCTAGGAAAGATTCCCCAGATCGGCTTATCTCATTCTCTCCTAAACCCCTTGGGAAAAAAAAAATTCAGAAGCTGGAGACAGAAATTCCTGTAACCTTTGACAACAGAATCAATGTGTGAATTTTAGGAAAGGGAATCAGTTTTTTGTGCTGTGGGTTGTGACTCTCCCGCACCAGGGCCTTGGAGCTGGTGGGTCCAGAACTGTGGTTATGGAGGCTGCAGAGGGACTGTTTCTCCAGACCAATGCAGCATGTCCATTTCCCAGTGTTTCCATCCAGGAAGTAACAGGAAGGCTTTAGCCAATCCATTCTCCAGTCCTGCCCTTAGAGATCATTCGGGAAACTGCAACTTTAGTCTGCTTCCCAATACATTAAAATTAAGTTAAGTAAGTAATAGTTTTCTTAAAAAGGAAGGCAGGCCACTTATCGTCTGGTTAATGAACTGAGAATTGTAATTTTTGTCTTTTTCATGTTATATTATTTTATTTTATTTCTATCAGTATTTATTTTAATTTTATCCTCCTGATATAAAAAAATAACAAAACAAGTACAAAGAATATGCCAGTGCCCATTATATATCATTTGGACAAAGAGCCAAGTCATTTGGGCTTCAAGGACAAATCTTAATCAGTTTGTAAGAACCAGAGAAGGTAAATTGTTTTGAGGTGATCATCTACAACCCAAGGAGATTTTAACTCCCTCTGCAGGTGGAACATGAAATAGTTATTCCATGTCTGATATTCACACTGTAAGCAAAGCCAGGTCCCAGCTCTCTCCTGTTGGATGTTCTTTCTTGTATTTGTGAGAACTCTGAATATTGCCATGATAAGCCCTGTGTCTCTGTGTGTTCTGTTAGAAGTTATCACAGGAAGGTTCTAGTTTCTTTGGGCCATACTGAGGATACCTGCCCCCAAACAATGAGAGCTCCCCTTAATGGAACCAAAGTCTTCTTCAAATGACATTCTTTAAGTTTACTATTTATTTGCATTATCTACTGCAAGGTCTACCCTCTTGGAAGATGAAAACTCAGCTGCTTTCTTTCTCATCGCCAATTCTCTCTCTCTCTCTCTCTCTCTCTCTCTCTCTCTCTCTCTCTCTCCCTCTCTCTCTCTACTGTCTCTCCAGTATTTTTCTAAAGACCAATATATAGTGTAGGCTTATTGTGTCTGTTCAATGACATTCACATTTGAGCCAACTACCTGAGATTTCTTTAAATTTGAATATCCAGAGAACATCATAGACAGAGATCCTTCCTTCTGTGAGCTACAGAGGTGGGCGTGGGGTGTTCCTGCTTATTAGACACTTGTAATGCCATAAACAGAGTAGAAAAAGCCAAATACTTCTCTACATCCCTTCACAGCTTCTCCAGGTTTCCTTGCTACTGTACTGCTCTCTGGTGGTACATTACAGAATTTTCCCAACCAATGGTCAGGTCTGGGGTCAGGACTATAAAAATTCACGTGAAAGTTCAGGGCTCTTTGTTCAAATTAAGAATTTCAGGATGACAAAAGCAGACTATTAAACCTACCACAGGCCCTTCTAAGTGGCTGCACAAATTATGAGCCCATGAAGTGGCCCTTGCTACCAGGGCAAATGGATGTGTTCATTCTCCAAGTTAATTCAATGCCAAACTCAAGTCATAAAAATGGCGAGAACTAGAGGCTTTCCTGCTAAAGAAAAACAAAACTGTAAGTCTCTAAATGCCTTCATAAGACACCTGTGCTCCAAAGGTAGAAGTGATGCCTGTTAACATTGATGCTCTAAGACAATGACATCAGTGATGACAGTGACACCAGAGACAGAATCAACTCTTGTGATCAGCAGTTTAAGCAAATCATGAGCTATAGGGCCATCCACATCTGTGACCATTCAGGGATCTGCCACATCTATGGCTCCAATAGTCTGGGCCATGCTGGATGTACCCTCCAGAGAAAAGTACAAGTTGCTAATTGATGTTAGAAGATTGAAAGGTGCATTGTGAAACCTCTGGTGAGACCAAATAAAGTAATTACTTCTGGGCAGACTCCTTGTGAACAAGGCCATATCTTCTACAGCAATAAAACAACAGCTCCCAATAGGCTTCTAGGCCTGAGGAGAGATGGAGAGTCTGAACGTGGTCTGTAATGTGACCAGGTTGGCAGAACTGTCCATCATAACCTGGGTTCTACCACACCCACCAACATACGTCCAGGTGGGAAGAGAAGCATCCATCACAGATGGAAGTGACACACCCTGGATTAGAAAAGGACAGGGGGGTACCTACCACTCCATCCCTGTGACCTACCACAGAGCTCGTACCTGTGGAATTACAGGAAGTAACTCTCATAGTCAACAAAGAAGGAAAATGCTCCACACATTCCAAGTTCATGCCAGCCCTCAATTTCTTCTCCCCCAACCACACATACCATCAACCTTTTTCTTGCCTGTCCCCAGGCTCCAAGTCAGACTTACTCACTGACACACAAATCCCCGGGAACATGGCTAACATGTTTGCTCAGTTGAGGCACATCTTGGTGTATAGAGGTGAGATTGGCCTTTCATGGCTCTCCCAGCCCGTGGGGAAACTGCTTTGAGAGCCAAATGCACACACCTCTCCTGGGTTGGAGCTGGAGGATGGATACCTCTGGCCCTCAATTTGGTCCTCACCCTCAAACCTGCCCTGCATTCTCCACTTTCCCCAGGCTCCATGCCAAGACCTGTTCTAGTCTGACTACCCTGAACTTCAACTAATTTCCTGGCTCAAATGCCACATTCCCTAGGCTCATCTTATGCATTCACGGTGTCCCCATCCCTCCTCACTTTTCATACTCCTAACTCGCTACAAGATGCTCATTTGCGTTTCCTTCATGTTTCTTATTTTATGTCTATTCTGTAACTCATGCCCGCCAGTATATTTGGTGCTCTCTTCTTGTCACAAATGTCAGGACCCTAATATGAATCTTCAAGAACCTTATTCTTTCCCCCTACTCTGTGTCTCACCCCTTTCGCCTATCCAAGTTTGGGAGAACGGCATTTCCACTTCCCTACACCAGTTCCAGTGGCTTCTCCCTCAACATGTAGAAAGTAGACCCTCACTCATATCCCTCAGCCCCATCAAGAGCCCTTCCCAAAAGAGCCCAACTGCAGGGCACCTTTAGGTCCCCTTGACCTCAAATAATGCCTTTCATCTCCAAACCCCCCAGGGTTTACAATTTATCATCCTGGCTCTGAACACATCCTATCACTCAACAGCTCCCCTCTAAGCCCACTTCTGCTTACCCACAATCCACCTCTGGCTAGCTCTCAAAGGAGTATAACTAAATAGCCCAGAGGCCACAAGGCACAGGAAAGATTTATTTCCATTTCCCAGGTTCTGGATGTGGATTCTCTATAAACCGGCACTTGGCGATTGTAAAAACAATGAAGAAAACAAAGTATGAGGACACCTGTCTGGCCTGAGCTCCAGGTCATGGGGGACACAAAACAGCATCTTTCAGTGACAGCCTGTGGGTGGCTGACATGTCAGGAACCTGCATGTTCACTAGAGTTTCTAAAGTTCAGACAGAATATCTGTTAAAAACTCTGTGATCTTGTTCCTTGAAGGTGCAGTGGAAATAAATGTGAACACTGTTGATGGCTTGGTCCCTGTTGAAGTGTGCCTTTCAGGCCTGCATGTCTTCTCAGATTCTGGTGCAAAGGCCATCCTGAGGCAACCTGCAGCCTCAAACACATCTAAGAAGTCACCTCAGATGTTGCTGTGGATGCCAAGTCAGAAGGAAGGCAGGAAAACTGGAGACCTTTATGTGGAGGATTTTAGCCTGATAAGGAAAGAAATTGGAAGATTTGAAAATAAGGTAAGGATTGACAATGTGAGCAAAATGACAGGATCAGCTAGTTACAGGTAGATGATGACAAAGTAAAACATGTGTCCAACACATTAAAGAGGCAAGGAAGACATTCTTCAGAACCCTGTAATAGGGCAGTGAGATGAAACTCAACACCCCTGAAAGAAAAGGCTGGAGAGATTTTAGGAAAGAAGAAGGAATTATAGGCATGTGTTTTTGAAATGGGATTTACAGAAAGGAAATGTAAAACATCTCCTCAAGTCCTGGCAGGAGGTCTTTTCCCATCTTTGTTGTAAATGGCCCAACCCAACTTAGGCTCCTTCTCTCCCTCAGAGACTGGGACACATGAACACCAGGAGGATTAAATTTCAAACGGATGGGGCCAGGTCCATGAGACAGTTATTCTCTGGGTCAAAACACTGGCAAGAGAGATTTTGAGGAGACCTGTATATTTCAAAAGTGCAGAGAAAGAACCTGCAATTACTAATTATATTTATAAAGGGAATGGTCTAAATCTGGAAGACAAAGGCATGTTGTCAGGAAGAAACTGTGTAAAGGTTAGTTACTCTGAGGGAACATTAAGGCTTCCAGTTCAGAACAAAACTGCTTTCTGCAGGGAAACACAACTAAATCTCTTTTAGCCAAGACCCAGTTGACATCTTTATCATTTCCAGCAATTATATAAAGAGGTGCAATTTCCCAGCAATATATAAACAGATGCAAATTAGCTGAGAGTTCCTGAACAGAGCCAGGATCTGATCTCCCAGAATGCTGCGCTTCTAGAGTTCTCCATGGAGACATTACATTGCTCTCTACAGTCATCTTCCTTTTGACCACAGGTCACCTCCAAGGAAGAAGAGTACTCTCCATCCTACAACATGGGTGGTGTCACTGGATTTGGCCTGATTAGTGACCTAAGTGCAAAGGAACTGACATTTACCACATAGTTTGCTCTGATGCAGGTTTTTCTATGAAACCGAAGATGGGAGTTCTAACAGCCTCTTAAGGTTAGGAAGCCTCATTCTCTAGCTTTGGGTCATGCCCTCCTATCCAAGAGATTCCCAAAAACCCTGCAGGTCAAATTTTCTCCATGATGGGTGAGGTCATTTCTAATTCTGTGGGCATCAGTCTGAACTAGGACATTTGAGCCAAAGCCTTGGTTGTGTTACTAAGGTTTCCAATTATACCCTATTTAACAAGGAAGACAGAGTCTTGTTTACTTTATTCAAATAAGTCTGTACCTATATAAATAAAAATACTCAAAAAGACTTTAGAAATTTTTTGAAATAAGTCAAACAGGGAGAAAAAAAAAGATCAGTGTTGTTACCCACATGGGTGTCCTGCTGTCCATTCCCATTTCCAACAACAGTGGCTGGGCATCCACTACATGTCCCCCTGGAGGAGGGACAGAGCTTGGATTTATGCAAACTCATCACCTGCACCCAGGGTAATCACACAGCCACTGATATTCTCTTGAAGACTTGGTTTCACCTAAACTTTTGAGATGGTACAACTTAGACCACAAAGAGGTGGGGTCTGGTATAGACTATCATCTTAAGTCAACAATAATGACAATGTCAGCTCTCTTTTTTGAGCATTTATTGACTCAATGCAAATCTAAGTTTTTTGAACCTTCACAACAAATCTATTTAAAGGGCACAAAAGATTATTCAGAATTTAGTAACATATGGGAGAAGAGGAGGGTCACCAACATTTTACATCCAGCTCAACTGGCTCACTTTCAGCGGAACTGATGGGGTTGGACACATTACAGTGGTAATTCCCAGAATCCGCCCTCCAGACGGGGTCTATGGTGGGGGTTCTGTCATTCCAGGACAGCTTTTACCGCCACGTTAGCCGCAGATTCATGCCATTGAAGAACCACTGGACGGACACTGCGTTTGTGTAGCAGATCAGAACCACGGAATCCTTACGCTCCTTGAGTGTGGTTTAGCTGGCTAGGAGTGTGGGCACTCTCACTCGCTCTATGGAGAAATAGAGAGCATGGCTAATTGAGAGTGGGCTTGGGACCTGGGCCATGCTAGCTCCTCAGACATCTTAGCCACTCAGAGTCCACTGTGAGCTCTGTAAGGTCACCAGAGGATGGTTCTGATCTCCGCAGAAGGACAATTGTCTTTGTTCAGGGGACGATGTGTAGGAAAAGCATTGCACCTCTTCTCTGAAGCCAGATCACCACTGACCTCTTCCCATAGACATCTTTGTTGTATCAACACAGGGAACTCTTTCACAGCCCATGTGTCCTATAACCTCATTGTAAGGTGGAGTTTTCCTCTGATGAGCTTTTACTGACCCTTTCCTAGAAGTTCTTTTGACTTAAAAATTCCATGTATTTTGGGAAAGGCAATCTTACCACTTCTGCCCACTACTGGGGCCAAGGGGACTTTACAGAAATTGAACAGGCATTTAATTATTGTTAAATAACTCATTAGGCAATCAAGATGGCCCAACCCAGTCTTTATGACCTTGGACCTGGATAAGTTCCACCTATAGGATTCCTCAGTCTGAACAGGACTTTATTTACAGGCCTGCTGATTGCATATAATGATAAAATAAATCACTAAAGAGAAGTGGTTATGATTTTTACAAAAGACAGAAACTGTAGGAATAGGAGGAAATTACTTAATATGGAAAAGACAACACATGAAAGTCCACAGCTAACATATTACTCCACGGAGAACCTCTGAAAACAGTACTAAGATCATGAATAAGACAATGATGCTGTTTTTCCACTAATTCAACTATTCAGGAAAATCAGGGAAGAAGATGAGATAAGAGATATCCAATTAAGAGAGGAATAAGAAAATATCTTTTTAAAAAAGACAACATAATCTTATTGTAGACCACCCTGAAAATTTCACCACATACATACCTAAAACAACTATTATAACTAATAAAAAAGATGAAGTTGCCAGAGACAAAATCAACACTCAGCATCATTTCCATTCTTTAAACAAAAATGAACAATCTTAAAATAAAATAAACAATGTCATTTACAATAGCATCAAAAATATTAGATGCTTAGGGTTAAACATAACAAGGTGGAAGATGAATTCACTGAAAACTACCAAACATTTCTGAAAGTAAAAAAGAAACAAATAACTGGAAAGACATCCATGTTCATTGATTCCAAGACCACCAACTATCTACCTATTTGAAACAATCCCTATCAACATCCCAATTACTTTTTTCAGAAATAAAAAAAAAATCATGGAGACTTTATGTGGAATTTCAATGGATCACGAATGTTTGCAACAATCTTATAAAGGATGAATTGAAATTGGAGGTCCCACAGCTACTAATTTCAAATCTTACTCCAAAGTAGAAGTAACCAAAATAGTTACACTGATATAAAGATTTCTATTTGTCAAAAGACATTATCAAATGGTTTTGATAAATGAGCCAAGACTGTTCAATGGAGAAAGGACTGTCTTTCAACAAATGCCGTTGAACAGCAATATTTACATGCAACCAAATAAAGGGGACCGTTGCTTATACCATACACAACAATTCAGTCAAAATGGATTGAATCCTAAAGTTAACAGCTAAAATTATAAAACTCTTCGAAGAAAACATAGGGGTAAGCAGTATGGCATTGGATTTGCAGTGATTTCTTGAATATGAAACTAGAAATATAGGTAAGAAAAGATTAGATGATTTAGATTTTTGTCAAAATGGAAAACTTCTGTTCATCCAAGGACACAATCAAAAGAGTGGAAGGTGACCTGTGGAATGGTAGAAAATCCTTTGAAAATCATTAAAAGGATGGGGGGTTAATATACAGAATATACAAAGATCTAATACAACTCAACAACAGCAAAACCAAATAAGCTGATTTAAAAAAGGCCTATCCTCGTGAACACAAATTTCTCCAGAGAACATAGACAAATGGTCAATAACCCCAGGAAAAGATTCTCAACATCACTATCATTAGAAAAAATATAAATTAAAACTCTCAAAGTTGATGCTTGTGATACTGAGTGTGGGTTACTCCACTGAGCAGGTAACAGGAGAACACTGTCCTGTGCAACACTTGAGTCCTCCAAGCCTTCTTCAATCAGAGTTGTCACCTCTCACCTCTCAGCCAGCTTAAAGAAATAAGGCAGGTTTATGTATCACAAGACAAATGCCTAGGTCTCTGAGCCCTCAGAGAACTTATATCCTCTATGTCTGGGAGAAAGCACAGCCTTTCTCAGGAGACTAGCCTGATCAATGGAGAAAGGACAGTCTTTTCAACAAATGTTGTTGAACAGCAGTAGCCACAGGCAAACAAATGAGTGGAACCATTCAATAGATTAGCAGGATTTGGTTGTGGAAAACTGAGAACCTAGAGTTAGAGACACCCCTCCCCCCCTAATCCTCCCACACCTCTCCTAGTTCTTCACTGACCAGCTGACTGCAATATTTTCTAGCTGCACAGACCTTCATGGTACAGCCGAGGTATGTTTCTAAGAGCCACCATTTCCCAGGACATCTTAGACTCTAAGACGTTGAGACTCATATTGGAGCAGAAATAAAACAGGGGACCAGGATCAAACTTGTGGTCAGTTGACTACTCAGAGCCCGGGGTCAAGAGCTGGGTGAGGCCTTCCCAGGTGAATGTGACTGACATTAGCCAGTGAGCCAATAAATGATAGAGCAGAGCCCAAGAAAGGAGCCAGAAAGGAGTGAAGGGACAGGCAGGATCTGATTGAGGGAGTAGAAGGATATGCTTTGCCTGTGGTTATTAAAGTCATTCTCCCTCTGTGGAGGCAGGTGAGGCTTGTGCAGATGCAGAAGGGGTGAAGAATGGCAATAGGGCAGCATGGATTGCTGACTTTCAGACCCTTGTGGACCATTTGTGTTTGGTGGTTATGAGATAGAAATTTGGAAAGATCTTAAAATTCCCCCATATGCAAAAATTACTATTAATACACCAGGGCCTAAGAGCAATAGGAAGAAGGACTTTTTCTCTAGAGAATAGGAAAGGGTCTGAGACATGGGTCTCAACCCCTGGATTGACAGGGAGCCTTTCCCATGTGGGCAGAATTCCAAGGACTCTGATCCAGGTTTCAGCCTCTGAAGAGGTTTTAGCTCATCCCTTCCTTCAGTAGCCATTTATTTCTTCCTAATTCATCAAAACAACCGACTGTTACATCTTGATCCCTTAGCTGATTACAAGTGTAAAATGGGGAGCTAGCAGGCAAAGTCCTTTCCTTTATATCCAGTGGGAATGACACGAATACATTAGGAAACAAATCAGTGGTTTCACCTCCAGTGCAGAGAGGGGTGAATCAGCCACCTGAGGGGAAGGTCTGGGTGTTCCCAGCACTGACTGATTGTTACTACTGGTAATTTGGTTCTAGAGTAAAAATAAATTAATTCTCCATTTGGTGTTATTTTCTAGACCACAGTCTCTCTCTCGGAACTGGGGATGCCTAAGGGAAGATCTACACCATTGATGGCGAACCTATGAGATTCCTGTCAGAGGTAACCTGCAAACTCATTTTTTGGCTGATTTTTCTGTTAAATGGCATTTACATCTATAAAATAAATATCAAAAATGTAAATCTTTGATTTACTATGGTTGCAAATATCAAAAAATTTCTATATGTGGCACGGCACCAGAGATAAGTTACGGTTTTTCAAAATGCTGGCATGCCGAGCTCAAAAGGTTTGCCATCACTGCTCTAAATCAATGTTTGCTTTAGGGATCCCTCTGGTATGGAGGAAAGGTTATGGCTGCAGACAGACCTTGAGGCACTCTCATGGTCTGTGTGGCTCTGCTTTAGTGACTATATCTCCTCGTTCCTTGGTTTCCTCTCAATGCAGTATGATGAATATTTGATTGCCAAGGTGTCAGTGTATTAACAATAAAATATTCACAGTATCTGACTAAACATTGGCACAGGGGAGCTGCTCAAATGAGGGACATTTGTTATTGGTCAACTCCAAGAGAGAATCTCCTGGGCTGATCCCTGGTGGATGAGGAGCTGCCAGGAGCATCTTTCCTCCTTTTTGTTCCCGGTGATTCTGACCTTTCTCTGGACTCTCCTAAATGTTTCAGTGTAGTTCACAAATGGCCTGGCAACCTTGTCCATCTGTGCTAGCCACACTCAGTCTCAGGTGAAGAACCACCCCTATCCAGATGTGGCTCATGGGGCTGAGCTCTGGCTTCTGAGCAGCTCAAAAGCCTTGAGACTCAGACACCTGGGAAACCATTGCGCCCACTCAGCCCTTCCCAGGAGGTTCACCCCTACCTGACACAGGATCCCCAGGGTCCCTGGAGTCAGAAACCCTGGGGCAGCGGTCTGGGCGGGGCTGCCAAAGCTGAGATTCTTTATGAGGATTGAAGGGGCTCCTCAGAATGGGCCCTGGCCGAGCACTGCAGGGTCTTTCTCAGGGTCATGGTCATGGGGAGGAGCCTAGGGAACCTGACTGAGACTGGTCTCTCTCTGCTGATAGACTCCCATAAGACTGGAACTTCTCTCTGTGGAGAATGTCTGTAGGGCTGGAATCCTGGAAGGGAACTCTGATCTTAGAAATTTGTCTCCACTGTGTGTGTCCTGCACTAAATGCCCAATCACAACCTGGGAGATGATCCAGAGGGGGATGGAGGAGAGTCCAGGGCTGTCAGTCCTATGTGTTCACCCACCCAACACCCAGAGGTCAGAGAGCAATCACTCACCATATACATTGAGTAATCCAAATCTTATTTCTTTTTTTGAGTCTGGAAGGTAGACTACTACGGTGTAGATTCCTGTGTCCTTCTGGGTGACCCTCTTTAACTACAAGGATCCATCAAAATTTATTTGCTCTCGACTGCTGTATGAAGGCCCTGTTCTATGTCTTCCTAGGAACATTCCAAGACGTGCAATATTATGTTTGTAGTTTGCCCCTTTCCCCCTGTACCATATGAAGCCTCTAACATCGGGAGGCACATTGCGGATATGTAGAATCACATCCCTCCCTTCGGCAGTATTTTTTGACAAAACAGCAAGTTGGCCAGTGGAGGGCACGTTCCAGAAATTTAAGAGTGATTCTAGGAGGGAAGAGAGAAATTGATCAATATTTGGATGTATATGTTGGGATGGAAATGTGGCCCTGGATTTGGAACAGGTCTCTTCATCACAGCCTTGGTGTGTGTGTGTGAGTGTGGTCAAGGTCAACAGCATGACCACCAATACTTCAGCACCTGTGAACCTGTTACTTTTTCTGTTTCTCAATCTCTTTTCCAGGTGTCTGTTTGGCTTACCCAATCACTGCCCGCAGACCCCTGCTGACACTTAGGGGTGTCCATGGGAGGCACCTTCATGGAACCCTTAACTAAAGATCTCTGTTTATCACTTTCAGACCTGTCTCTACTTTACAATTTTATATAACACTTGTGAGTACCTGACATCACATGTAGATATTTTCTTATCTCTCTCCACCCACAGAACGTGAGCTCCATGGGGACAGGGGCTTGTCTGATCTTGCATTCCCAGTGCCTGGAACTGGCTGCAAATAGCTGTTGATTAATGAATGTTCCCAGAGTCCTGCACCTCTTGCGGTGTATTTCTCCTGATGCTGGTGGTAAGGATGATGTTTAGCACCCCTGATTATGTTTTTCTCTGGTGCCACCTAACATAAATTGTTATTATTATGTTCACTTTAAAAAATTCAATACTCAGTGATGAATAATTTAGGAATTAACAGCAACTGAAGTTTCCCTGCCCCAATACACTTCCAGATCATGAGATTTCCCAGTTACCTGTTAGCCATCTCCCTTACCCATACGACTCTGCCACCCTGTCCTCTCTCCTCAGGTCCACACAAAAGCCCTCCCTCCACTCTCAGAGCGCTGTTCTCCCCAGGACACTGCAACAAGTCCCCGTCTTTCCTCCTTCAGTCCACCCCAGGATTTTTCCTTCCTCAATGGCCAACATGAGCCCAGGCCAGGGGACAGATCCTCTGCGGATAGGGGCTGAGAGTGACTCCATGGTGTCTGCTGCCTGCACTGTCACTCCCTCTGCGAGAAGAGCTTGGATTCCAGGAAAGCTCAAAGGCACCGCTGTACAAACTGTTGGGATCTGCTGTCCCTCTTTACTGTGCACTGGGCCTCCTCCTCGTGAAAGATCACTTACCTGCTCACGTGGACCAGGGCAGAGTTTGTGCCAAGGACCCACCTCTTCCTCCCCTCATTTCTACCACCCTCTCCCCCTCCTTCCAGGTTACCATCTCTCAAAATTTTGGTTGCCTTGGAGCTGCTGAGGTATCTGAACACACATACTCACTCATGTGCTCTGTTTGGAAAGCTCCAGCCTGGGGCATCGAAGTCATTGGCATTCCCCATGGCTTCCAGTCAGGTGCACATTAGCCACACCCACAGCCCTCTCTCTTTCACATTTGACTTTTCCCTTCAGAGCAGGAGTTCTGGGTCCACCTCATAACCCCTTGTCACAGGGATGTCACCACAGCTGTGCATTGGATCACCAGTGAAAGTTTGTTAAGATTGCGATGCCCAGGTGACACCAGAGATGCTGCTTCAGCAGCTGTCCTGCTAATATGGGTGCCCAACCAGAATGAGATCTGGTGATGTGGTGATGGGACACCCCTCCCCCTCTCCTGTGCACAGTGAGGGTCTCCACATCCTATTAAAATGCATATTCTGACTCTGCAGGTGTGCGGTGGACCAGAGACTCTGCATCTGACAAGCTCTCAGGGGAGGTGGATCTTACTGGCCTGTGGAGCCCACTTTCAACAGCAAGGCTCATGGCGGCACCTGTCCCCTGAGAGGATCACCCTCTCACCCCAGCATTGGCCTCTGCTCTGTCTTGATCTTGGGTCTGTCAGCACCACACAGAGGGCCCTGCAGGCCCCAAACTGGGGATTATTTCTGTTTGTGACACAGAAACCAAGCTGGGCACGGGGTCTGCTCTTTGTTCTCAAATGCGGTGGGAAGGTTGGATTTCTTCCCAGCAGGAAGGCCACAGAGGTGACTATGAGGGTAAGAAGGGGTCTAGCTGGGTGACAACTGCAGAGGGGACCCTCCCTATGTCTCAGGTTGTCACCAGCCAGGCCTTTCCTTCCAGGGACAGAGACCCAGGACCAGGAGTCTCAGAAGGCCCTGCAGTTCCTGGGAGTGAAGAGGAAGGTGTCTTGCATGTCCTGGGAAGAGAGGACTGTGGTGGGAGCGCAGGTGGTGGTGGGATCCCTGGTCTTCAGGCTGTAGTTTCTGGGAGACTCTTCCTCTCTGTTGGCTGAGCCTGTTCTTGTGCTCCCTGACCTTGGGGCGGTGTCTGTCCTCTGCCTTTGGGGAGTTTCCTTTTATTACCCCACCTTGTTCATGGGTGGTGCCAGGCATGGGACAGGGAGCAGAATATAGAGCCCTGATAGAGCAGGTGCTCTTGGGCCTGTTAAAGTAAGAAACTTCCCAACCTGTGAAGATTTTCATGAGTTTATTTGAACCAAGCTAACGTCATATGCCTGGAACAAGATCTCAAATCCTGAGCTTGGCAGTTGTGTGACTTATTTTAAATATTATAATAAAAAAAGAAGATGGAAAAAGTTGTGTGAAATCCATTAGGAATTGAAGAAATCTCTAGAATTGATAAATAGTAAAATGGAGAATAACTTTTTTTTTTTTTTTTTTTTACTTTGGTGGGTCCAGGATAATTAACATTTACAGCACATAGAGAGGTTGTGCCAGGATAGAGGGAACCTAAGATATATGTTGTCTCATATGCCGGTCCCAGAGTCTGAGCCTTCAAATTGTCTTGCAAAAGAACAACTACTCTGATGTATCAAAGGTATGTTATCCAAGATGGATAAGAACAGGGAACAGGGCTCACTTAACTTAAAGTCTGACCTTTGCTAACGAAGTTGTATGCCTGGGACATGACTCCCTGCCATCACCTGCCCAGTTAGGAATTTGTAATCAGACCATCCTGTGCAGTTATTTTTGGTCACTGAGCTTGTCAGTCTTGCCATGTGACCCACTGGGCTTGTCAGGCACATTTAAAGCCCATTTTTGTTGTTGTTGTTGTTTTCTTCACAGTCCTTAGAAGTAGCAGGTGGGATACAGCAGTCATGAGGGCAGATTCCAAAAGCATCTGTGGGAGCAGGGGATGGAAATCAGGCTCCTTCTCCAGCTCCTTAGGCAAAGCCAGGTTCATGTGTGAATTCCATGTTGTCTGTGTGTCTAAATGTCGCTCCCTGGAGAGCAGAAGGAGAAATGCAGCCAATGCCAGGTGCTGCTCCAGGGATGCTGACCAGACTCTGAGAGCTGGCCCTGACACCTGGGCAGAAGTGGGCTCTGGGCTTCAAGCTTTAAGGCTAGTCAGTTGGGCTCCAGTCACAGTGGGATCCAGGCCTCCTGACTCCATCCCAGAGCAGGGTGAGCCCAGTAAAAGGACAGGATCTGGGGCTGCTTCCATCTCAGAGGGGCTGAGGGTCCAGAGTATTATGAGTCCAGTGTCATGAGAACTGTCCCCTCTCTGGATGTGCTGTTTCAGGAGGAACTCTCTGTCCCAAAGGTTTCAAGAACAGGACCTGGTGATGTCTCTTCTGAGGCTTTTAGTAAAGTGTGCCAAACTAGAGTGCTGATCCCCCAAATGCCCTGTGCTTCTCCATCATTGCCTTGGGTTGTTGCATTCAAGTCACCTGTGTCCCTGTCCATCCTCTGCGGTAGTCCTCCCTCAGGGTCCAGGATCTGAATCAGCTCCACTTGGCATGTCAACCACAGGAGCTGTGGGTCCCTCTGTTAGGGGAGGGGAGGCCCCTGTGGGACCCTCAGTCCTCTGAGATGGAAGCAAACCCAGATCCTGGGTTCTCCTGTCCCATCCTACTGATGAAGTTCTCCTTGCTCCCTAGGACATCATGGGTGGTTGAGATGTTCTGGGACTACAGGCAGGTGTCCCACAGACCAGGGAACTTGGTTTTGGAAGTCATCCCCGGATTCCTTTGAGGTCAGTGTGAGCTCTCATATCCCATGGTAGTACCTCTACCTGGGGTGACAGATCCAGAGTGTCTGCCAGGTCAGGGCTCTGTGAGAAGACAAAGAACACAGGCTGCTGTCCAGGCCCCAGGAATATGAGACCGCACTCACAAGGTGGAAATGGGGAGTGCTGTGATTTTCTGGGAATGAAGGAAGGTCTGCCTCTTCACTCTTAGTTGGTCCTATCTCCCGCCCCTCTGATTGGGTGAGGGGAAAAAACCCATCCCTGGGTCATCCCCACACACTTGTGGCCTCCTCCCATGCTGACACCAATGTCTTCATGCCTATAAGGAACATAGTTTGACCACTAGTGTCACACAGGGTGACAGGATTCCATTGGGTGGTTTCTCTCATCCATTTAATGAGTGTTTACTGAGCATCTGTGATGTGCCAGGCCTGGAAAGGGCCCTGGTACCCGAGAGAACAGGACATACGTGGGACCTGTGCTCATGGAGTTTACCTTGTATCAAAGACAGGGTCTCAGAGAAATCACACCACTAAGGAGTTAATTATAATCCAGAGAAGGGCCACAAAGTAAGAGTTGTATGTACTTGACTCTCAGCTTGTCTAGGGATCACAGAGATCACTTCTGAGAAAGTGACCTCTTGGCTGAGACCTGAAGCATGAGTGGCCATTCACCCTTTGGACAGAGGGTGGTGGGGAAGAGCTGCCTGCACAGGACTGAACTTGGTGGGCAGATAGCTGATTGGATAGAGGAGATTTTGAAGTCCATTGTGGGCAGTGTGAAGAGTGAGAAGGAATGTGGACTGAGTAATGCTGGTAAAGTTGGACCCTGCTGGGCTGTGGGTGCTGCTGAGGTGGGGTCAGCAGACACCTGAGGAGGCTGCAGGCTGTGGAGTAGCTCACCCTCCTTTGATGGACAAGCTGAGAAATGTGCAAGAAAATAGTCATGTTAGAGTTTTGAATTTTATATTCAACTTATACTTTAAGCAATATTTTGTATGTGTATATTTAAATTTAACATATTTATTGATTTAGTTGGCATGTAATAAACTTACCATATTGAAAGTATACAAATTATTAAGCTTTGCCAGATGCATGCACCAGAGAAGTTGCTACAATGAAGAAAATGAACATGTTCTTCACTCTTAAAGCCTCCTTGGGCCCTCTTATAATCTCCTCACTCTGTCCCTCTCCTACTCCCTCCAACTCTAATCTGCTTTCAGTCATTATAGATGAGTTTGCATTTTCTGCAGTTTTCATAATTTGAACCATTTAATGTGCAATTTTGGGCGAATGTTGGCTTCTAGAATCAACGCCATTATATCGAAATAGTTCTTTCCTTTTTAATCCCTAAGGTCTATTCCATTGTAGGATGCACCAAACTTGTTTAGCCATTCGCCCATTCATGGACATTTGTGTTGATTCCAAGTTTGGACTATTGCAAGTAAACCAGGCACTAACATTTGTGCAGCAAGGTCTTTAGTACAGAATTAGGTGCATGTGAAAACAATAAAGGGCCAGAAAAATGGAAGTCAGGGACGTGACACAGGTAGTCTGGTTTCAAGGTCGCACTGCCACAGCCCCACCCAGAGGGAAAGAAACACCTGCTTCTTCACATAAATCTCTGTCTGCAGAGCACACCCACCACGAGAAGGAATCACAGCCCCTTCTCCCTTCCAGAGTCCAAACTACACACAAGTGCAGGTCAGAGGCTGAAATTAATTCACCCCTGGATTCCCAGTCATTAGAAGTGGGAAAGGTGTTATTTAACCTTTCAGTCCCTCTGGTATAGGAGGAAATATAGAAAGGGGTGGAGAATAGATGTCAAGTGCCAATAGACAATACATGGCATGGTTGAGTCAACTTGCAGGCTCTGTGACCCTGGGCAAGTGATCCCAACTCAAAAAGCCTAATTTTCCTTATGTGATGTCATAGAAAGATATTTCCTGGTTCTTTGAATAGAGCAGTTTAAATTCTTGAAATTTTCTGAGTGATATGGGCAATAAGAGTGTCTTTTTTCCCAATGAGGGAACTCCTGACAGGCCTCTGGATAGTTGCAGGGTGAGGACAGTTTGCCATAAAGGCCAAATCTTGATTAGAAGCCTGGAATTTTCAGCTACCAGCATAAGAATCATTTAAACCTGTAGAGAATTTTTATGAGTTTGAGTCAACCTGACGACAATTTCCAGGAAGCAAAATCTCAACTGAAAGTGTCAATTTTGCACCTTATATTATACATTACAATCAAAGCAGGATGCATACGGGGTTTAATAAAATCCATTGGCGATAGATTAGGAAGGTGGGAGAAAGTAAAACAGGGAAATCTCTGAGATTGGATAAAAAGTAAAACAAGTAGACACATAGTTCTTTTGCATTGGTTCATAGAGGATAGTTAACAGCTGACAATTAACATGATGACAATAGCAATGAGGGGTTCTGTGGCTTCTCTGGTGCAGTGAGGTTCTGGAATAAAAGAAAAAAATTTCCTGATATTCTAAATGTAAGTTATCTCAAATGTAAAAAGACAACAGACATGTTCAGTTAATATAAAGATTCAGCTTTGTTAGGAAAAAAATACTTAAGACATAATTAGCACCATGAGTTACTTTTAGTTAGAAAGTTGTCATTTCAGGCTATCCTATGTTGTTACTTTAAGTCTCTGATTTTGCAAATCATACTATGCAGGCCTCTTCGGATCTTGTCAGCTTTAGTATGTGGCCCCATTTTCATCCACACCTCCCCCTTTGGGTCATAAATCAAACGGAATGATTCACTGATGACCAACCTTTTGGTTGGAAATTGGGGTTTCATGGTCCTAGAAAGGCTCATCACTAGGAAGTCTTAGTTTATCTAGCTGAACTATGGACCATTGGGGATAGGGCAAGACTGTATCCTTGGATGGAAGTCAAGGTCAAATTTTCTCAAAAGTGAAAAGCAGGTAAATGGGAGCCAGTCAGGTTCCACTGATCTTCATTAAGAAAAACACTTTGGAGGTGGCGCTCACCCAAGGGGAGCCAAGTTCAGTTCCAGCGCCATGATCGTGAAGCCCAATTGCGAGAAGCCAGACGAGTTCGAGTCTGGCATCTCCCAGGCTTTGCTGGAGCTGGAGATGAACTCAGACCTCAAGGCCCAGCTGCAGGAACTGAACATCACCACGGCCAAGGAAATTGAAGTTGATGGAGGTCGGAAAGCTATTATCATCTTCGTCCCAGTTCCTCAACTCAAGTCTTTCCAGAAAATCCAGGTCCGACTGGTACGCAAGCTGGAGAAGAAGTTCAGTGGGAAGCACGTGGTCCTCATCGCTCAGAGGAGGATTCTGCCTAAGCCTACTCGAAAAAGCCGAACAAAGAATGAGCCGAAGCGTCCCAGGAGCAGCACGCTGACCGCTGTGCACGACGCCATCCTGGAGGACCTGGTCTTCCCAAGAGAGATCGTGGGTGTGGGCAAGAGGATCCGCGTGAAGCTGGACTGCAGCTGGCTCATCAAGGTGCATCTGGACAAAGCGCAGCAGAACAACGTCGAGCACAAGGTTGAAACTTTTTCTGGTGTCTATAAGAAGCTCACGGTCAAGGAGGATAATTTTGAATTCGTAGAGTTCCAGCTGTAAAGAAAAATGACTAAATAAAGTACATTCTTACTATTGTTTTAAAAAAAAAGAAAAACACTTTGTTCCTGACCAGTGTTGCTAAGTGATTCGAGTATCAGCCTGCAGTTACTGGTCAAGGTCATGTGTCTGGGTTGTCAGTTCAATCCCTGGTCCCAATCAGGATGCATGCAGGAGACAGCCAATTGTGTCCCTCTCATATTGATGTTCCTCTCCCTCTTTCTTTTTCTCTCTCCCTCCCTCCCTGCTCTCTCCTTTCTACTCTTTCTAAAAATCAGTGGAAACAAGATCCTTGGGTTAGGATTTAAACAAAAAAAAACAAAAATACAATAAAAAATAAAGAAAAACATTTTGGGTCATTCCTAACCTATAAGCTATCATGATCCAAATTTTGCTGTCTCATTTCTCTGTCTTTTTCATCTAGTATCACATTTGCTTATAGTTTGAGGGCATACCATACACCTTTTCAGTTTTCAAAGTCTGATCATGAGAGGGGTTCTCATTTACAATGGTCCAGTTATTTCCCATTGGAAACACTCAAGGGTCATTCATTATTAATGTGATTCTTGCTGGTTGTGCAATTTGGAACTGTAATAATATTTGGAGAAAAGGCTGTAAGAACCCAATGGTGTATATTATTACAATTATCTTCTAAAAATTTCATAGACCAGGAAGACAGTAAGAATATCCTGAGTAAATTTCCTGTGCCTCAGCAGCAGTTATAAAGGGCCATGTTTTATAACTACTTCAGCCTCATTTGAATTAATATGGTTAGTAGTCTTTCTTGGGTCAGGGTTTAAGCATATCCCCATAATTATGTTCTGGCATTTCTACATAAAATTTCTCAATATTCCTTTTCCACTAACATTTACAGCTTTCCTAGTTTTCAGTTTGCCTCTTTTTACTCATTCAGAAATAATTAACTTGTTAGATCAAACTACTTACTTTTAACTTCTCTTAAAAACACCCAGCCTGGCTGGCGTGGCTCAGTGGTTGAGCATCAACCTATGAATCAAGAGGTCACAGTTCAATTCCTAGTCAGGGCACTTGCCTGGGTTGTGGGCTCGACCCCCAGTGTGGGTTGTGCAGGGGGTAGTCAATCAATGATTCTCTCTCATCATTGACATTTCTATCTCTCTCTCCCTTCCCCTTCCTCTCTGAAATCAATAAAAATATTTTTAAAGAACACTGCCAGATCACTTTCCTCCTTTTGCAATAGCATTCCCTCTATATTTTAAAAAGTTATCAGAAATAAAAGCCAGGCCCTGAGCGAATTTGCCTAAGACCAGCTGGTAGTGTGCAGGTACTTGACTTCATGCAGGAAAGATTGCAGAATATGAGTTCAGGTGATTTTGAGACCAGGTTTATTAAAGCTGCGGGCAGTGACACAAGGAAGGGCCTGGGATACAAGAAGCAGTAGGAGAGTGACAGGGTGTGGCTGCTTTGGCTCTCTGGAAACTTTATGGGAAAGAAGTGAGCCTATGCAAGGCTGCTGTCAGCTCACTGGAGAGTCAGAGGCAAGGGGACTTGGGGACAAGTTCAGGGGGTTAGCCCAAGATGAGCTAGTGCTGCCTATTGTTCACCTGGTTGCAAGTCTCCTGGGTATCACTTAAGGTTTAGGTGAAAGAAAATTCACTGGAAAAGGAGATTTGAGTGGGTGTGCCCCAAGAGGGGCACATGCTGGCTTCTTTTTCTTGAGGGGTTCTATCTAGTTTTCAAAGGTGGGGACTTAGGGGAGGTCTCAGGGAAGATCTCAATAGAATATTTATCAGCATCTCCAGGTTTGCCCTTTCAGATCGTGGTCTCCACTGATTGGTCAACAGCAGGACAGGAGGTCTAAGCCAGATGACCAATGGTATGCCAGGGGAGGAAAGGCCATCCTGAAGGCAAGGTCTAGGATCAGTTTTGCCCATTGCTAGGTACCCGAGGCTTTCTGCCCTGGTGACCTTCTGCATCTGGCTGTAAATTGCTAAGCCAGTTTATTCAGCTATGTCTCACTTTCCCCATTCTACATGCCAAGGAATATTCTTAACTTCTTACTGTAATTTGACTACATTTCTTGTGAATGACTTTCAAATATTTCTGACAGACTAGTGATGTTTCAAATGAACCAGTCACTAATATTCTTAAAACGGAAGGCTTCTAGTAAATAAGGTTCTTATTTGTTTTTGTTTTTTTAAGGTTCTTATTTATACAGGACAAAATTGCTCCAGTTAAGCTAGAGTTGACAGAAAAAAGAGGGATGTTCAACAGAATAGAGTCATCCATGGGGTTAACAGCCAGTTACACCAGAGGGGGAAATGGAAGGATCAGGGAGACTCCAGCTTACTTAACCCCCTCACATAGGCCCTGGATCTAAAGTTCTGGAACCCTTGTCCTGTTCTCACCTCAGGGTGTCCTGGCCTAGGAGAGGTTTGTGAACTCCCTCAGAAGAATGAGTATAAAAAGATTGGAGAAAAAAAGAACAAAGCAATTGCTTCTTTACAAATCATCCCCATTAACAACAACACCATAAGTTTGAAGATTTAATATTGTTAACTGTCCATACTACTCCAAATATATTGTAATCCCAAAGGCATTTTTAAACAAATAGAAATATCATTCTTAATTCATATGATATCTCAAGGAACCCTGAGGAGACAAAACAATCTTCCTTACTATCCTGAAGACCAGTATTTAGTGTAGATTTTATTGTATCTGTTTAATTCTATTCACATTTAAGCCAACTTTCTGTGATTTCTTTAAATTCAATTCTCTGAAGTACATCATAGATGAAGAACCTTCCTCTTCGAGCTACAAGGGTGGGAGAGGGGTGGTCCTTCTTATTAGAGTAGGGAAAGACAAAACCCCTTCACATTCCTTCTCAGCTCCTTTAGGTTACTTTGTTGTGATGCTGCCCTCTGGTGGCCACATTACAACTTGCACCTCCCAAATAGGACCAAACCATTTTTTCTGTTTGTGACAGGGTGAGGTGCCCCAACCCTCTGATAGGCTCTGCTCTGTGTGTGACAAGGTGCGGCACTCCAACCCCCCAGCCAAGAGCCCTGCTCTGTGTGTGACTGGGTAGAGCCATAATCTCCCCATCGGCCCTGCCCTGAGTGTGACAGTGACAGCGCAACAAACCCCTGATCACCCCTGCTCTGTGGGTGATAGAGGGCGGGGCCCCAACCCCCTGATTGGCCCTGCTCTGTGTGTGACAGTGGACAGTGCCCCAACTCCCCTATCAGCCCTACTCTGTGAGTGACAGGGGGGAGCTCCCCAGCCCCCTGATCGACCCTGCTTTGTGCATGACAGGGTACGGAGCCCCAACTCCCCTGATGGGCCCTGCTCTGTTAGTGACAGGGGGTGGCACAGCAACCTCCCCATCGACCCTGCCTTGAGTGTGACAGGGGGCGGTGCTCTAACCCCCAATCGGTCCTACCCTGAGCATGACTAGGGGTGGCATCGCAACCTCCCAATCCATCCTGCTCTGTGCATGACAGGGGGCAGCGCCCCAACTTCCCAATCGGCCCTGCTCTAAGCCCGACCAGGGGCTGCACCAGGGATTGGGCCTGCCCTCTGCCACCTGAGAGCAGGCCTAACCCAGCAGGTCGTTATCTCCCGAGGGGTCCCAGACTGCTAGAGGGCACAGGCCAGGCTGAGGGACCCCCCCCCCAGTGCACAATTTTTTGTGCACCAGGCCTCTAGTATATAATAAAAAAGAAAAAAAAAAGAATTTCAAAATGGCAAAATCAAAGTATTAAAACTACTGCAGGCCCTTCTAAGTGAGTTCACAGATTGGGATCCAATGAAGTTGGCCCTCCCTAGCAAGGCAAATGGATATGTTCATCCTCTAAGTTAATTTCATCCCAAATTTAAGTCATAAAATACCTAGAGACCTACAGTCATCCTCAATGTGAGAACTAGAGACTCTCCCACTAAAGATGAACAAAACATATGATTTCTAAGTGTCTTAGTAAGACATGTGTGCTCTGAAGGGTGGAAGTGGATGCCTGCTGATGTTGATGCTCTATGGCAATGACATCAGTAATGACAGTGACAACAGTGTCAGGGTCACTTCTAGCGATCAGCTGTTTAAGTAAAGTATGAGCCGTAAGGACATATACGTCTCTGACCATTCAGGGGTCTGACACATCTATGAGGCCTTCATGGCTCCAATAGTCTGGGCCATGCTGGATGGTACCCTCGAGAGTAAAGGAGAAATTTCTGTGCTTGTACCTTGTTCGAATCGTGGTAAGGAGAATGAAAGGTGCTTTGTTAAGCTTCTTGTAATACCTCATAGAGAAAGACATGCACATTCCTACAGTTTGGTTCTATTCTAAGGCAATAGAACAAAAGCCATTGACCAGCTTCTAGGCCTCAGGAGAGACAGAGAGTCTGAACATGGGCTGTAAGGTGACCCAGTAGCCAGAACTGCTCATCATGATCTGGGTTCTATCACACTCACCAACAGAAGGTCAGGTGGGGAGAGAAGCATCCATCAAAGATGGAAGTGACACATCCTGGATTAGATGAGAACAGGTGGCCAAGACCATGACACCAACCACTCCAGCCCTGTGACCTGTCACAGAGCTCTCACCTGTAAAATCACAGGAATTTCACTTTGACTGGTCAAGAAAGAAGGAAAGGCTCCACTCACTCCAGTTTATCTTGGCCCTCAATTACTCCTCCCCCAACACACACCATCAGCTACCCCCTTGTCTTTCCCGAGGCTCCTAGTCAGATTTACTCACTGACACACAAATGCCCTGGGACATGGCTAACTTGTTGACTTAACCGAGCCATGTCTAGTGGTATGAGAATTAAATTTGTCCTTTCATGGCTCTCCCAGGTCATGTGGAAACTGCTGCCTCTGGACAATGCTTTGAGATCCAGCTGCACATGTCTCTACTGGGTCAAAACTGGAGACTGGACACCTCAGATCCCCAATTTTGTCTTCAACTCCAAGCCTACCCTGCATTCCCCACTTTACCCCAGTTCCATACAACCCCTTTTCTAGGCTGACTACCCTGCACTACAACTCCCTTCCTGATACAAATCCCAAACTCCCAGGAATCATCTTCTATGTTCATAGTGTCCCTTTTCTACAATTCCTCCTTTCTCTTCAGACTCCTAGTCACCAACTGGATGCTCATCTCCTTCTCCCACTTGCACCTATCACATGTCCTCTACCAGCCTGGTGCTCCCTCTTGTCCCAATGTCAGGGCATTATACGGAGTCTTCAACTACCTTGTCATTTCCCTTACCCTGTGTCTCACCCTTCATGCCCATTCAAGTCTAGGGGAATGGGACTCCCCCACTTTTCACTGCACCAGCTCCAGTGGTTTCTCCCTACATAGCTAAGTTGGCCTCTCACTCATAATTCTAAACTACATTCTGAGTCCCCCCAAAGCCCTGTTCCATGGCAACATAAGTCCCTTTGAACCCACATAATGCATAACATCCAAACCTTCCAAGGCTTTATAATTTCTCATCCTGACTCTGAGAAGACACCATCCCTCCATGCCCCTCCTCATACCCACCTTTTCTTATCCACAATCCTTCTCTTGCCAGTTCTCAAAGGATTTCAGCTAAATACCACAGAGGCCACAAGGAGCAGAAAAGGAAATAGAACCAGAACAGATATTTATTTCTGATTTCCCAGGTTCTGGTTATGGACTCACTAAGAACAGGCACATGGAGTTTGTAAAAACAACAAAGAATGAGGACAGTGATGTCTGGCCTGAGCTCCAGGTCACAGAGGGCCCAAAATAAGGTCGTTGACTGCAGGCCTGTGCACGACTGACACGACAAAAATCCTGCATTTTTACTGGAGTTCTTGAGTTTTATGACATAATATTTTTTAAAATCTCTCTGACCTTCCCCTTTAAAGTGCAGTTAAAATGCATGTGGAATGAGAATACTCTTAATGGTTAGGCTGCTGTGCAGGTGCACTCAGATTCTGGGTCAAAGGCCACTCCAAGGCAACCTGGGGCCACGGAATGATCTGGGCAGTCATGTCATTTGTTTTGGAGGGTAAGTCAGAAGTGAGAGCAGCAAGTTGGAAACATTTATTTGAAGGATTATAGCCAGATAAGGAAATATTTGAAAATTTGAAAATAAGGTAAGATGAGCAAGATGACAGGATCAGCTAATTACAGGTAGGTGATGTCAAAAGAAAACATGCATTGGTCAAATTGAAAGAGGCAAGAAACACTTTATTGAAGACCGACCATGCAATAGGACAGTGAGACTGAGCTCAACACCTTCAAAATAAAAGGCTGGGGAGATTTTAAGAATGGCAGCAGGAATCATAGGCATCTGTGTTTGCTGGTTGGCTTTACACAAAAGAAAAGTAAAACTTCTCATGAAATCCTGACAGGATGTCCCTTCACCTCTTGCTGTAAATGTCCTCACCCAAGTTAGGCTGCAACCCTCCCTCAGAGACTGGGACACAGCGACACCACAAGGATTAAATTTCAAAAGGGTGGGCCCAGGATCTTGAAACAAATATTCTATGGGACATAACACTGGCAAGAAGTTTTTAAGGAGACTTACGTATATTTCAAAAAGGCAGAGAAAAAAAATCTGCAATTGCAAATTGGGATTACATTTTTGAAGAAAATGCTCTCAAACAATGGAGGTCAGAGTCCTGCAGTCAGGAAGAACCCATCTAAACATAAGTGACTCTGAGGCAACATTACCCCCCCGCCCCAGGTCATATCAAATCGGCTTTCTGCACAGTGGAGGAAAACACCATTAAATATCTTTCAGACAAGATCCAGTTTGCATCTTCATCAGCTCCTGCATTTATAAGCAGATGAAAAATAGCTGAGAGTCCCTGAACAGAGCAGGATCTGATCTCCCTGAAGGCTGTGCAATTAGAGTTTTCCATAGAGACATTACATTTCCCTCTATAGTCACCTCCCCTTTGATCAAAGGAAATCTCCATGGAAGAAGAGTATTTGTGATCCTACAAAATGGCTGGTGTCACTCAATTTGGCTGATTAGTGACATATGCGCAGAGGAATGACATTCACACATAGTTTGCTCTGTTGCACATGTTTCTATGAAACCTTAGAATGAAGTTCTAACAGCCTCCTGAGGCTAGGAACCTCACCTTCACACTTCACCTGCAGTCTCTCTTGCTTTCAGAGATGCCCTCTTCCCCAAGAGTTTCCAGAATACCCCTCACGAGAAACTTAGCTCCATAAAGAGTGAAATCATTTCTAATTCTCAGGATATCAGTGTGAACTTCGACATTTGAGCCAAGGCCTTGGTTGTATTACCAGCATTTCCAATTATATCCTATTAACAAGGAAAACAGTATCCTACTGAACTTATGGAAATCGATCCACTGCCACAAAAATAAAAAGTATTTAAGCCAAAACAGTTTTCGCTCAGTGGATAGAGCATGGGCCTGCGGATTGAAGGGTCTCAGGTTCGATTCCGGTCAAGGGCATATACCTTGGTTGCAGGCACATCCCCAGTAGGAGGTGTGTAGGAGGCAGCTAATGGATGTTTCTCTCACATCGATGTTTCTAACTCTCTACCCCTTCCCCTTCCTCTCTGTAAAAAATCAATAAAAAAATATTTTAAAAGAGTATTTAAGAGGGCTTTAGAAATATTATGGGAGAAGTAAAACAGGAAGAAAAAGGTCAGTGTTGATAGCCACATGGGAGTCCTCCTGTACATTCTTGCTGTCCAAAACAGTGTCCCGGTACCTTCCACAGGACCCATTGGAGAAGGGACAGAGCTTGCACTCCTGGAAGCTTATCACATGCTCCCACTGGTCATCACATAACCACTGCCCTTGCTGGGAGGGACTCAGTGTCACCTTCACTGTGGAGATGGTTCAAATGGGACCAATCAGAGGTGGGATCTGGTGTGGAATGTTAGATTCAGTCAACAATAACCTCAATGCTAGCTCTCATTTTTGAGCATTTATTGACTCAGTTCAAGTTTTCTAAGGACTTTCCACCTTCACAACAAATTTATTTCAAGGGTGAAAGAAATTTATTCAGCATTTAATAACATAGAGGAGGAAAGCAGGGTCACTAATATTTTACATCCAGCTCAACTGCTTCACTTTCAGCAAAACTGATGGGGTTGGACACTTCACACTGGTAGTTCCCAGCATCCTCCCTCCTGAGAGGGTCTATGGTGAGGGTTCTGTTGCTCCAGGACAGCTTCATGCTCTTATAGACTCATGTTATTGATGAACCACTGGGTGAGGATCACAGTTGAGTAGCACATCAGGACCCAGCATTCTCATGCTCTGTGACTGTGGTGTTGCTCTCTAGGAGGGAGGGCACTCTTGTGGGCTCTGCGAAAAGACCAAGGACTGATTGAGAGTGGGCTTGGGACTTGGGGTCCTGCTACATTCTGAGACATCTCAGCCACTCACAGTCCCCAGTGAGATCTGTAAAGGTCACCAGAGGATGGTCCTGACCTCTGCAGAAGGACAATAATCTTTGTTCAGGTGACAATGTGTAAGGAGAGAGCTGCACTTCTCTGACACCACATAACCCCAGGGTGACCCCTGACTTGTTCCCCAGATATCTCTGTAATATCAGCATAGGGAATACCTTCCCAGCTGATGTTTCCGATAACCTCATCATCAGATAGCATTTTTCTCTCATGAGCATTTATTAATTCTTTCTGTCATTAACTTCAAAAAAGATGAGGTCCCACTCTTTATGTAAAATTCCATGTATGTTGTGGAAGGCAGGCTACCACCTCTGTCCATCTCTGGGGCCAAGAGAACTTTACAGAAAGTGAAAAGGCATTTACCCCTTTTTAAATAATTCATTAGGCAATGAAGATGGCCTAACCCAGTCTTCATGATCTTGAAACTGGAGATGTTCCAGCTGAAAGACTTTTCAACCTAAAAGGACTTTATTTCCTGGCCTTCAGATTGAATATCATGGTAAAATAAGTCTTTATAGAGAAGTGGTTATAGTTTTAACAAAAGTCAGGAGCTGTAGGAATAGAAGGAACCTATTAAATATGATAGAAGCAACACATGAAAGCCCACAGCTAACCCAACATTCCATGGAGAAACTTGGAAAATATTATTACCATCATGAACAAGACAAGTATGCTGTTTTTCTTTTTTTAAAAATATGTTTTATTGATTTTTTACAGAGAGGAAGGGAGAGGGATAGAGAGTTTGAAACATTTATGAGAGAGAAACATCAATCACTTGCCTCCAGCACACCCCCTAGTGGGGATGTTCCTGTAGCCCAGGTACATGCCCTGGACCATAATTGAACTTGGACCCTTCAGTCCCCAGGCCAATGCTCTATCAACTGAGCCAAACTGGTAGGGCGAGGATGCTGTTTTTCCTATTTATTCACTATAGTAGTGGAAGAACTGGCTGGAAAACTCAGGCAAGATGATAAAATAAGAGGTACCCAATTGGAAAGGAAGAAGAAAAATTATCTTTTAAGAAAGACAACATTATCATATATAGAAAACCCTAAAAATTTCACCACACATAGAAACACACACCAAAAAAAAAATTTAAGACCTGATAAAAAAAGCAAAGTTGTTGGAGACAAAATAAACACAGCATCATTTTCATTTTTTTTCTACAAAATTTAAGAATGACAAAATTAAGTTAAGAGAACAGTTCCATTTAATATAGCACCAGAGAGACTAGAATACTTAGAATTAAGTTAATTAATAAGATGAATATATATACACTGAAAACTACCAAATGTCTCTGAAAGAAAGTAAAGGAGAAACAAAATAACTGGAAAAACATCCATGTTCATGGGTTGGAAGTCCCCCAAATATCTTCCTATTTGATACGATCCTTATCTAATTCTCTATGACTTTTTTCAGAAATAGGAAAATCCACTTTAAAATTCATAATGAATACCAATGGACCCACAAATTGTTTCGATAATCTTAGAAAAAAAAGAACAAAAGTGGACGCCTTACATTAATTAATTTCAAATTTTAATACAAAGCTGAAGTAACCAAAATATGGTGACACTTGTGTAAAGACTTCTATTTGTTAAAAGACACAATCATATGGTGTTGACAAAGGAGCCAAGACTGTTCAATGGAGAAAGGACAGTCTTTTCAACAAATGGTGTTGAACAGCAGCATCCACATGCAAACAAATGGAGTAGACCATCGCTTATACCATAAACAACAAATTAAGTCAAAATGGGATTGAATCCTAAATGTCAAACCTAAAACTAAAAAACTCATTAAAGAAATTTTAGAGGTGCCCTAACTGGTTTGGCTCAGTGGATAGAGCGTCAGCCTGCAGACTGAAGGGTCCCAGGTCCGATTCCGGTCAAGGGAATGTACCTTGGTTGTGGGCATATCCCCAGTACGGTGTGTGCAGGAGGCAGCTGATCGATGTTTCTCTCTCATCAATGTTTCTAACTCTCTATACCTCTCCCTTCCTCTCTGTAAAAAATCAATATAATATATTTAAAAAATTATAGAAGGAAGCATCATGACATTGAATTTTAAATGATTTCTTGATTATGACACTAAGAACACAGGTAAAAAAAGAAAAAATAGGTAAATTGGATATTATCAAAATAAAAAAAAAACTTCTGTTCATCAAAGTACACAATCTACAGAGTGAAAGGTGACCTATGAAATGGTAGAAAATACTTTGCAAGTCATATATAAGATGAGGGGATAATATCCAGAATATATAAAGAACTCCTACAACTCAACAACAAAATCAATTAACATGATTAAAAAATGGTCAAAACACTTGAACACATATTTCTTCAAAGATGTCATACAAATGGCCAGCATGGTTATCCTATATAATAAAAGCTAATATGCTAATTAGACCAGATTGCGGAATGACCTTCCAGAATGACTGGTGGGCAGGGAGTGAGGCTGCAAGGCAGCTGACCATGGCAGCCTGGGCTGTGAGGGCCGAGGCAGCCGGGGCTGCTTGGACCAAGTCCCTTGCATGGATTTTGTGCAACAGGACTCTAGTGAATAGATATCGGACATCACTGATCCTTAGAGAAATCTAATCCACACAACAATGAGATATCATTGTATACCCATTAGGATGGTCACTATTGGAAACAGAAAATAACCTGTGTTGTCAAAAATGGAAAAATAGGAGCCGCACCCACTGTGGGTGAAAATGCAAAATGGTGCAGCTACTACAGAAAACAATTTGGAGGCAGATAAGAAATAGACTTACCATGTACCATGTGGTCCAGCAACCTCACTTCTGCTTTTATATCCAAAGGAATGCAAAGCAGGACTTTGAAGAGATATTTACACATCCATTTTCATTGCAGAATTATTCACAATAGCCAAGAGGTGGAAGCAACTCTATTTTTCATAGAGTAACATAAAAAATGTAGCACATGCACATACAATGGTAACTTATTAAGCCTTATAAGAATGGTAATTCTGGATAGTATGCTCCATGAAACAAGCCAGTCACAAGAAGCCAGGAACAGTGTGTTCCACTTATATGTTTCTCAAGTATTCAAATTTACAGAAACAAAGAAAGTTTGTCACTGACAGCAAGAGAGGCAGCAAGGATAACACCAAGATTTCCTAGAAGAATGGGTTTGACCTTGACTGAGAAGAGGAGGATTTGGGGAGGATCTGGTTGGGAGGTGGGGAGGATAAAGATCTTTGTTTTGCACACCTTACAATAGAGGTGCCCAATTATGTTTAGGAAAGATTCCCCAGATCGGCTTAACTCTTCTCTCCTAAACTCTTTGGGAAACACACACACACACACACACACACACACACACACACACACACACACACATAACAAACAAAAACAAAAACAGAAAAAAACAAAACAACTCAGAAGCTGGAGATAGCAATTCCTGGAGTCTCTGACAACAGAATCGATGTGTGAGTTTTGGAGAAGGGAAGCGGTTTTGTGGGGTGTCGGTTGTGACTCTCCCACACTCAGGGCCATGGAGCTGGTGGGTCCTGGGCTGTGGCTATGGAGGCTGCAGAGGGACTGTTACTCAAGACCAATGCAGCATGTCCATATCCCAGTGTTTTCATCTAGGATGTAACAGCAAGCTTTAGAAAATCAATTTTCCAGTCCTGCCCTTAGAGATCATTCGGGAAAATACAACTTTAGTCTGCTTCCCAATACATAAAACTTAAATAAGTAATACTTTTCTTGAAAAGGAAGGCAGACCACCTATGGTCTGGTTAATGAACTGAGAATAGTATTTTTTGTCTTTTTCATTTTATATTATTTTATTTTTTTTCTATCACCATTTATTTTAATTTTATCCTCCTGATATAAAAAAGTAACAAAACAAATACAAAGAATATGCCAGTGCCCATTATATATCATTTGGACAAAGAGCCAAGTCATTTGGGCTTCAAGGACAAATCTTAATCAGTTTGTAAGACCCAGAGAAGGTAAATTGTTTTGAGGTGACCCTCTACAACCCAAGGAGATTTTACTCCCTCTTCAGGTGGAACATGAAATAGTTATTCCATGTCTGATATTCACACTGTAAGCAAAGCCAGGTCCCAGCTCTCTCCTTTTGGATGATCTGTCTTGTATTTGTGACAACACTGAATGTTGCCTGATAAGGCCTGTGTCTCTGTGTATTCTGTTAAAAGTTATCACAGGATGGTTCTGGTTGCTTTGAGCCATACTGAGGATGTCTGCACCATACAATGAGAGTTCCCCTGGATGGAAGCGAAGTTCTTAAAATGACATTCTTTGAGCTTATTTACTATTTTTTTTTTTTTTTTTACTTTGTGGCATTATCTACTGTAAGGTCTTTCGTCGTGGAAGATGAAAACTCAGCTGCTTTCTTTCTCATCACCAATTCTCTCTCTCTCTTTCTCTCTCTCTCTCTCTCTCTCTCTCTCTCTCTCTCTCTCTCTCTCTCTCTCTCCCTTAATCCTGTCTCTCCAGTATTTTCCTAAAGACCAATATTTACTGTAGGCTTACTGTGTCTGCTTAATGCCATTCACATTTGAGCAACTACCTGAGATTTCTTTAAATTTGAATCTCCAGAGAACTTCATGGACAGAGAACCTTCCTTCTGTGAGCTACAGAGGTGGGCGTGGGATGGTCCTGCTCATTAGATACTTGTAATGCCATAAACAGAATATAAAAAGCCAAATACTTCTCTACATCCCTTCACAGCTTCACCAGATTTCCTTGCTGCTGTATTGCTCTCTGGTGGTCACATAAGAGAATTTTCCCAACCAATGGTCAGGTCTGGGGGCAGGACTATGAAAAGTCACGTGAAAGTTCTGGGCTCTAGTTCAAATTAGGAATTTCAGGATGACAAAAGCAGACTATTAAACCTACCAGGGCCTTTCTAAGTGGCTGCACAAATTACCAGCCCATGAAGTGGTCCTCCCTTCCAGTGCAAATGGATGTGTTCATACTCCAAGTTAATTCGATCCCAAACTCAAGTCATAAAAATGGCGCGATCTAGAAGCTTTCCTGCTAAAGGTGAACAAAACTGCAAGTTTCTAAATGCCTTAGTAAGACACGTTTGCTCCAAATGGTGGAAGTGAGGCCTGCTAACGGTGATGCTCTAAGACAATGACATCAGTGATGACAGTGACATCAGAGACAGGATCAACTCTTGTGATCAGCAGTTTAAGCAAAGTATGAGCTATAGTGCCATCCACATCTGTGACCATTCAGGAATTTGCCACATCTATGGCTCCACTCGTCTGGGCCATGCTGGACGTACCCTCCAGAGAAAAGTCCAAGTTGCTAATTGATGTTAGAAGAATGAAAGGTGCTTTGTGAAACCTCTGGTGAGATCTAATAAAATAATTACTCCTAGGCAGACTCCTTTTGAACATGGCCATATCATCTACAGCAATAAAACAAGAGCTCCCAACAGGCTTCTAGGCCTGAGGAGAGATGGAGAGTCTGAACACGGTCTGTAATGTGACCAGGTAGGCAGAACTGTCCATCATAACCTGGGTTCTACCTCACCCACCAACATAAGTTCAGGTCAGTAGAGAAGCATCCAATACAGATGGAAGTGACACATTCTGGATTAGACAAGGACAGGTGTGTACCTACCACTCCATCCCTGTGGCCTAACACAGAGCTCTTACCTGTGGAATCACAGAAAGTTACTCTCACTAGTCAACAAAGAAGGAAAATGCTCCACACATTCCAAGTTCATGCCAGCCCACAATTTCTCCTCCCCCAAAACACACATACCATCAGCCTTTTCCTTACCTGTCCCCAGGCTCCTAATCAGACTTACTCACTGACACACAAATCCCAGGGGACATGGCTAATGTGTTTACTCAGCTGAGGCACATCTTGATGAATAGGGGTGAGATTGGCCTTTTATGGCTCACCCAGCCCGTGGGGAAACTGCTTTGAGAGACAAATGCACACATCTCTCCTGGGTTGGAGCAGGAGGATGGATACCTCTGGACCTCAATGTGGTCCTTACCTTCAAGCCTGCCTTGCATTCACACTTTCCCTAGGCTTCATGCCAACCCCTGTTCTAGTCTGACTACCCTGGACTTCAACTAATTTCCTGGCTCAAATACCACATTCCCTAAGCTCAGCTTCTGCATTCATGGTGTCCCCATCAATCCTCACTTTTCAGACTCCTAACTCCCTGTAAGATGCTCATCTGCTTATCCTTCTTTTTTCTTATTTTATGTCTATTCTCTAACTCCTGCCAACCAGTATATTTGGTGCTCCTTTTGTCACAAATGACATTACACTAATATGAATCTTCAAGAACCTTATTCTTTCCCCCACCTGTGTCTCACCCGTTATGCCTATCCAAGTTTAGGAGAAAGGCACTCCCACTTCACTACACCAGCTCCAGTGGGTTCTCCCTCAATAGGTAGAAGGTAGCCCCTCACTCATATACCCCAGCCCTATCCATAGCCCTCCCCAAAAGAGCCCACCTGCAGGGCACCTTAGTTCCCCTTGACCACATATAATGCCTAACATATCCTAACCCCCCAGGCTTTACAATTTATCATCCTGGCTCTGAACAGAGCCTATCATGCAACAGCTTTCCTCTAAGCCCACTTCTGCTTACCCAAAATCCACCTCTGGCTAGCTCTCAAAGGAGTATAACTAAATACCCCAGAAGCGACAAGGCACAGGAAAGATTTATTTCTATTTCAAAGGTTCTGGATGTGGATTCTCTAAGAACTGGCACCTGGCGATTGTAAAAACAATGAAGAAAACAAAGTATGAGGATACCTGTCTGGCCTGAGCTCCAGGTCATGGGGGACAGAAAACAGTATCTTTTAGTGTCAGCCTGTGGGTGGCTCACATGTCAGGGACCTGCATGTTTACTAGAGTTGGTAAGGTTCCAGACAGAATGTTTGTTAAAATCTCTGTGATCTTGTTCTTTGAAGGTGCAGTGGAAATGAATGTGAACACTGTTGAGGGCTTGGTCCCTGTGGAAGTGAGCCCTTTTCAGGCCTGCATGTCTTCTCAGATTGTGGTGCAAAGGCCATCCTGAGGCAACTTGGAGCCTCAAAAGTATCTAAGAAGTCACGTCAGATGCTGCTGTGGATGCCAAGTCAGAAGGGAGGCAGGAAAATTGGAGACCTTTGTGTGGAGGATTTTTGCAGATAAGCAAAGAAATTGGAAGATTTGAAAATAAGGTAAGGATCAACAATGTGAGCAAAATGACAGATCAGCTTGTTACAGGTAGATGATGACAAAGTAAAACAGGTGTCCAACACATTTAAAGAGGCAAGGAAGACATTCTTCAGAACCCTGCAATGGGGCAGTGAGATGAAACTCAACTCCCCTGATAGAAAAGGCTGGAGAGATTTTAAGAAAGAAGGAATTATTGGCATCTGTGTTTGCTAATGGGCTTTACAGAAAGGAAATGTAAACCATCTCCTGAAGTCCTGGCAGGAGGTCTTTTCACATCTTGTTTGTAAATGTCCCCACCCAAGTTAGGCTCCTACTCTCCCTCAGAGACTGAGACACAGGGACAACAGGAGGATTAAATTTCAAACAATTGGGGCCAGGTCCTTGAGAATGTTTATTTTCTGGGTCTTAACACTGGCTAGAAGCATTTGAGGAGTCTTATGTATATTTCAAAAGTGCAGAGAAAGAACCTGCAATTACTAATTACATTTATAAAAGAAATTGTCTAAGTCTGGAAGACAAAGGCATGTTGTCAGGAAGAAACTGTGTAAAGGTTAGTGACTCTGAGGGAACATAAGGCCTCTAGTTCAGAACAAAACTGCTTTCTGCACAGTGGAGGGAAACACAACTAAATCTCTTTTAGTCAAGACCCAGTTGACATCCTTATCATTTCCAGCAATGTATACAGAGGTGCAATTTCTCAGCAATTTATAAGCAGATGCAAAGTAGCTGAGAGTTCCTGAACACAGCCAGGATCTCATCTCCCGGAATACTGTGCTTCTAGAGTTCTCCATGGAGACATTACATTGCTCTCTACAGTCACCTTCCTTTTGACCACAGGTCACCTCCAAGGAAGAAGAGTATTCTCCATCCTACAACATGGCTGGTGTCACTGGATTTGGCCTGATTAGTGACCTAAGTGCAGAGGAACTGACATTTACCACATAGTGTGCTCTGATGCAGGTTTTTCTATGAAAACGAAGATGGGAGTTCTAACAACCTCTTGAGGTTAGGAAGCCTCACCCTCTAGCTTTGGGTAATGCCCTCATCTCCAAGAGATTCTAAAAAATCCCACAGGTCAAATGTAGCTCCATGAAAGGTGAGGTCATTTCTAATTCTGTGGGCATCAGTCTGAACTAGGACTTTTGAGCCAAAGCCTAGGTTGTATTACTAAGGTTTCCAATTATAACATATTAACAAGGAAGACAGAGTCCTATTTACTTTACGCAAATAAGTCTATTGCCATATAAATAAAAATACTCAAAAAGACTTAAGGAATTTTTTGAAATAAGTCAAACAAGAAAAAAAAAATATCAGTGTTGTTACCCACATGGGTGTCCTCCTGTCCATTCCCATTGCCAACAACAGTGGCTGGACATCCACTACATTTCCCCCTGGAGGAGGGACAGAGCTTGGATTTCTGCAAACTCATCACGTGCACCCAGGGTAATCACACAGCCACTGTCATTCTCTTGAAAGACTTGGTTTCACCTCCACTGTGGAGATGGTACAAATTAGACCACACAGAGGTTGGAACTGGTATAGACTATCACCTTAAGTCAACAATAATGACAATGTCAGCTCTTTTTTTTTGAGCATTTATTGACTCAATGCAAATCTTCTAAGGACTTTCCACTCTCACAACAAATGTATTTAAAGGGCACAAAAGAATATTCAGAGTTTAGTAACATATAGGAGAGGAGGAGGGTCACTAATATTTTACATCCAGCTCAACCGGTGCACTGTAAGCGGTACTAATGGGGTTGGACACTTCACACTGGTAACTCCCAGCATCCTCCCTCCTGACGGGGTCTATGGTGAGGGTTCTGTCGTTCCAGGACAGCTTCATCCGCTCCTTCAGCCGCAGATCCATGCCATTGAAGAACCACTGGGTGGAGACTGCATTTGTGTAGCAAGTCAGGACCACGGAATCCTTATGCTCCGTGACTATGGTATTGCTGGCTATGAGAGTGGGCACTCTCACTCGCTCTGTGGAGAAATAGCGGGCATGGGTAATTGAGAGTGGCTGGGGACCCGGGCCATGATAACTCCTCAGATATCTTAGCCACTCAGAGTCCACTGTGAGCTCTTCAAGGTCACCAGAGGATGGTTCTGATCTCTGGAGGACAATTATCTTTGTTCAGGGGACGATATGTAGGACAAGTGTTGCACGTCTTCTCTGAACCCAGATCAACCCTGACCTGTTCCCATATACATCTTTGTAGTATCAACACAGGGAACTCTTTCACAGACCATGTGTCCTATAACCTCTCTGTAAGGTGGAGTTTTCATCTCATGAGCTTTTACTGACCCTTTCCTAGAAGTTCTTTTGACTTAAAATTCCATGTATTTTGGGAAAGACAATCTTACCACTTCTGCCTACTACTGGGGCCAAGGGGACTTTACAGAAAGTGAACGGGCATTTAACTATTGTTAAATAACTCATTAGGCAATAAAGATGGCCCAACCCAGTCTTCTTGACCTTGGATCTGGATAAGTTCCATCTATAGGATTCCTCATTCTGAACAGGACTTTATTTACAGGCCTGCTGATTGCATATAATGGTAAAATAAATCACTAAAGACAAATGGTTATGATTTTAACAAAAGACAGAAACTGTAGGAATAGGAGGAAATTACTTAATATGGTAAAGACCACACATGAGAGTCCACAGCTAACACATTACTCCACGGAGAACCTCTGAAAACAGTACTAAGATCATGAATAAGACATGGATGCTCTTTTACCCCTAATTCAACTAGTCAGAAAAATCAGGCAAGAAGATGAAATAAGAGATATTCAATTTAGAGAGGAATAAGAAAATATCTTTTTTAAAAAGACAACATAATCTTATTGTAGAACACCCTGAAGATTTCATCACATACGTACCTAAAACAACTATTATAACTAACAAAACGATGAAGTCGCCAGAGACAAAATCAACACTCAGCATCATTTCCATTCTTTAAACAAAAATGAACAATCCTCAAATAAAATAAAGAAAATAGTTCCATTTACAATAGCATCAAAAAGACTAGATGCTTAGGGTTAAACATAATAAGGTGGAAGATGAATACACTGAAAACTACCAAACATTTCTGAAAGGAAAGAAGCAACAAATAACTGGAAAGACATCCATGTTCATTGATTCCAAGACCACCAGCTATCTACATATATGAAAGAATCCCTATCAAAATCTCAATTACTTTTTTTCAGAAATAAAAAAATATCCAACCCAGAAATTATGTGGAATTTCAATGGATTCCAAATGTTTGCAACAATCTTATAAAGGATGAACTGAAATTTGAGTTATCAAAGTTACTAATTTCATATCCTACTACAAAGGGAAAGTAATCAAAATACTTACACTGGCATAAAGGCTTCTATTTGTCAAAAGACACAACCAAACGGTTTTGAGAAAGGAGGTAAGACTTTTCAATGGAGAAAGGACAGTCTTTTGAACAAATGCCATTGAACAGCAATGTCTACATGCAAACAAGTAAAGGGGTCCATTGCTTATACCATACACAACAATTCAGTAAAAATGGATTCAATCCTAAAGGTAAGAACTAAAATTATAAAACGCTTAGAAGAAAACATAGGGGTAAGTAGTATGGCATTGGATTTGGCAGTGATTTCTTGAATATGAAAATAGAAACTCAGGCAAGAAAAGATTAGATAATTTAGATTTTTGTCAAAACGAAAACTTCTGTTCATCCAAGGACACACTCAACAGAGTGAATTGTGATGTGTGGAATGGTAGAAAATCCTTTACAAATCATTAATAGGATGAGAGGTTAATATCCAAAATATATAAAGATCTACTACAACTCAACAACAGCAACACCAAATAAACTGATTTAAAAAATGGGGAAACCTCTTGAATACATATTTCTCTAGAGAAGATATACAAATGTTCAATAAGGAAAAGATGCTCAACATCACTATCATTAGAAAAACATAAATCAAAACTCTCAAAGTTGCGGCTTGTGATATTGAGTGTGGGTAACTCCACTGAGCAGGTAACAGGAGAACACTGCCCTGTGGGACACTTGAGTCCTCCAAGCCTTCTTCAATCAGTGTTGGCACCTCTCAGCTCTCAGCAAACATAAAGAAATAAGGCAGGTCTATGTATCACAAGACAAATGCTGGGACTCTGTGCCCTCAGAGAACTTAAATCCTCTATGTCTGGGAGAAAACACAGCCTCTCTCAGGAGCCAAGACTGTTCAATGGAGAAAGGACAGTCTTTTCAACAAATGAAGGCAGCCATTCAATTGATTAGCCACATTTGGTTGTGAAAAAAAAGAGAACCTACAGTTAGAGACACCCTTTCCCCCTAATCCTCCCAAACCTCTCCTGGTTCTTCACTGAGCAGCTGACTGCAATTTTTTCTAGCTGCACAGAATTTCATTGCCCAGACAAGGTGTGTTTCTAAGAGGCACAATTTCACAGGATATCCTAGAGACTCATATTGGACCAGAATTAAAACAGGGGACCAGGTTCAAACCTGTGGTCACTTGAGTACTCAGGCCCCAGGGCTAAGAGCAGGGTCAGGCCTTCCCAGGTGAATGTGACTGACATGAGCCAGTGAGCCAATAAATGATAGAGCAGAGCCCAAGGAATGAGCCAGAAAGGAGTGAAGGGACACGCAGGATCTGATTGTGGCAGAAGAACCATATGCTTTGCCCTTGGTCATTAAAGTCATTCTCCCTCTGGGGAGGGCAGGTGAGGCTTGTGCAGATGCACAAGGGGTGATGAATGGCAAGAGGGGAATATGGATTGCTGACATTTGGACCATTGTGGACAATTTGTGTTTGGTGGTTATGAGATAGAAATTTGGAAAGATCTTAAAATTCCCCCATATGCAAAAATTACTATTAATACCCAAGGGCCTAAGAGCAATAGCAGGAAGGACTATTTCTCTAGAAAACAGCAAAGTGTCTGAGACATGGGTCTCAATCCCTCCAGTAACAGGGAGCATTTCCCATGTGGCCAGAATTCCAAGGACTCTGCACCCAGGTTTCAGCCTCTGAAGAGGTTTTAGCTCATTCCTTCCTTCAGTAGCCATTTATTTCTTCCTAATTCATCTAAACAGCCCAGTGTTATATCTTGATCCCTTAGCTGATTACAAGTGTAAAATGGGGAGCGCACAGGCAAAGTTCTTTCCTTTATGTCCAGTGGGAATGACACCAACACATCAGGAAACAAATCAGTGGTTTCTCCTCCAGTGCAAGGAGGGGTGGATCAGCCACCTGAGGGGAAGGTCTGGGTGTTCCCAGCACTGACTGATTGTTAGTGCAGGTAATATGGTTCTAGAGTACAAATGAATTAATTCTCCATTTGGTGTTATTTTCCAGACCACAGTCTCTCTCTCTGAACTGGGGATGCCTGAGGGAAGATCTACCAATGTTTGCTTTAGGGATCCCTCTGAGATGGAGGAGAGGTAATGGCTGCAGACAGACCTTGAGTCACTCTCATGGTCTGTGTGGCTCTGCTTTAGTGACTATATCTCCCTGTGCCTTGGATTCCTCTCAATGCAGTGCTATGAACATATGACTGCCAGGGTGTCAGTGTTTTAACAATAAAATATTCACAGTATCTGACTAAACATTGGCACAGGGGACCTGCTCAAATGAGGGTCCTCTGTTATTGATCAACTCCAAGAGAGAATCTCCTGGGCTGATCCCTGGTGGATGAGGAGCTGCCAGGAGCATCATTCCTCCTTTTTGTTCCCTGTGATTCTGACCTCTCTCTGGACTCTCCTAAATGTTTCACTGTAGTTCACAAATGGCCTGGCGACCTTGTCCATCTGTGCTAGCCACACTCAGTCTCAGGTGAAGCACCACCCCTTTCAGATGTGGCTCATGGGGCTGAACTCTGGCTTCTGAGCAGCTCAAAATCCTTGTGACTCAGACACCTGGGAAACCATTGCGCCCACTCAGCCCTTCCCAGGAGGTTAACCCCAAGCTGACACAGGATCCCCAGGGTCCCTGGAGTCAGAAACCCTGGAACAGGGGTCTGGGTGGGGCTGCCAAAGCTGGGCTTCTTTATGAGGATTGCAGGGGGCTCCTCAGCATGGGCCCTTGCCTAGATCTGCAGGGTCTTTCTCAAGGTCATGGTCATGAGGAGGGGCCGAGGGAAGAGGACTTAGACTGGTCTCTCTCTGCTGAGCAACTCCCATCAGACTGGCCCTTAGCTTGGTTGAGAATGTCTGTAGGGCTGGAATCCAGGAAGGGAACTCTGATCTTAGAAAGTTTGTCTCCACTGTGTGTGTCCTGCACTAAATGCCCAAACCCAACCTGGGAGATGATGCAGAGGGGGATGGAGGTGAGTCCAGGGCTTTCAGTCCTGTGTGTTCACCCACCCAACACCCAGAAGTCAGAGAGCAATCACTCACCATATACATTGAGCCGTCCAAATCCTATTTCTTTTATATAGTGTGGAAGGTAGACTACTACGGTGTATATTCCTGTGTCCTTCAGGGTGACCCTCTTTAACTGCAAGGATCCATCATAGTTTATTATCTCTCGACCACTGGATGCAGGCCCTGTTCTACCTGTTCGCCAAGTCCCAAGATTTGCAATATTATGTTCGTAGATTGCCCCTTCCCCCCTGTACCACATGAAGCCTGTAGCATCGGGAGGCTTATTGCGGATACGTAGAATCACATCCTGTCCTTCCGCAGCATTGGTTGACACAATAGCGAGTTGGGCAGTGGTGGGCAGGCTCCAGAAATTTAAGAGTGAAACTAGGAGAGCAGAGAGAAATTGATCAATATTTGGATGTATAAGTTGGGATGGAATGATGAGGCCCTGGATTTGGAACAAGTCTCTTCATCTCAGCCTTGGTGTCTCTGTGCGAGTGTGTGTGTGTGAGTGTGGTCAAGGTCAACAGCATGACCACCAATACTTCAGCACCTGTGAACCTGTTACTTTTTCTGTTTCTCAGTCTCTTCACCAGGTGTCTGTTCAGCTCACACACTCACTGCCCTCAGACACCTGCTGACATTTATTGGTGTCCATGGGAGGCACCTTCACGGAACACTTCCTTAAAGACTCTCTGTTAATCGCTTTCTAACCGGTCACTGCTCTGTTGTTCTTTTTATAACACTTGTGAATACCTGACATCACATTAGATATTTTCTTATTTCTCTCCACCCACAGAACATGAGCTCCATGGGGACAGGTGATTGTCTGATCTTGCATCCCCAGTTCCTGCAACAGGCTGCAAATACCTGTGGGTGAATGAATTTTCCCAGAATCCTGCACGTCTTGGGGTGTATTTCTCCTGAGGCTGGTGGTAAGGATGGTGTTTAGCACCCCTGATTAAGTTTTTCTCTGGTGCCACCTGACATAAATTGTTATTATTATGGTCACTTTCCAAATTTCAATAATTAGTGATGAATAACTTAGAAATTAACAGCAACTGAAGTTTCCCTGCCCCATTCCACTTCTAGATCATGAGATTTCCCAGTTACCTGTTACCCATCTCCCTTACCCATCCTACTCTGCCCCCCTGTCCTCTCCCCTCAGTTCCAAACAGAATCCCTCCCTCCACTCTCAGAGTGCTGTTCTCGCAAGGAGACCCCAGCAAGTCCCTGTCTTTTCTGCTTCAGTCCACCCCCAGGAATTGTTCCTTGCTTACCCGCCAACAGGAGCCAAATCCAGGGGACAGGTCCTCTGCAGATAGGGGCTGAGAGTGACACCATGGTGTCTGCTGCCTGCACTGTCCCTCCCTCTGCGAGAATAGCTTGGATCCAGAAAGGCTCAAAGGCACTGCTATACAAACTGTTGGGATCTGCTGTCCCTCTTCACTGTGCACTGGGCCTCCTTCTGTTGCAAGATCACTTACCTGTTCACATGGACCAGGGCGGAGTTTGTGCCATGGACGCACCTCCTCCTCCCCTCAGTTTTGCCACCCTTTCCCCCTCCTTCCAGCTTACCATCCCTCTAAATGTTGGTTGCATTGGAGCTGCTGAGGTATCTGAACACACATACTCTCTCATGTGCTCTGTTTGGAAAAGCACCAGCCTGGGGCATCCAGGTCATGGGCATTCCCCATGGCTCCCAGTCAGGTGCACAGTAGCCTCACCCACAGCCCTCTCTCTTTCATATTTCACTTTTCCATTCAGAGCAGGAGTTCTGGGGCCACCTCATGAACTCTTGTCACAGGGATGTCACAACTGCTGTGCATCGGATCACCTGTGAAACTTTGTAAAGATTGCGATGCCCAGGTGACACCATAGATGCTGCTTCAGCAGCTGTCCAGCTAATGTGGATGCCCAACCAGAATGAGATCAGATGATGTGGTGATGGGACACCCCTCACCCTCTCCTGTGCACAGGGAGGGTCTCCACATCCTTTTCAAATGCAGATTCTGACTCTGCAGGTGTGTGGTAAACCAGAGACTCTGAATCTGATGAGGTCTTAGGGAAGGTGGGTCTTACTGGCCTTTGGAGCCCACTTCCAACAGCAAGGCTCATGGGGGCACCTGTCCCCTGAGAGGATGACCAACTCACCCCAGCATTGGCCTCTGCTCTGTCTTGGTCTTGGGTCTGTCAGCACCACAAGAGAGCCCCACACGCCCTAAACTGGGGATTATTTCTGTTTGTGACACAGAAACCCAGCTGGGCACCGGGTCTGCCTCGTGCTCTCAAATGTGCTGGGAAGGTTGGATTTCCTCCCAGCAGGAATGACACAGAGGTGACTGGGGGTTAGAAGGGGTCAAGCTGGGTGACGACTTCAGAGGCGACCCTCCCTCTATCTCAGGATCTCACCAGCCTGGCCTTTGCTTCCAGGGACAGAGACCCAGGACCAGGAGTCTCAGAAGACCCTGCAGTTCCTGGGAGTGAAGAGGAAGGTGTCATGCATGTCCTTGGAAGAGAGGACTGTGGTGGGAGCTCAGGTGGCTGTGGACTCCCTGGTAGTCAGGGGTAGTTTCTGGGAGACCCTCCCTCTCTGTTGGCTGAGCCTGTCCTGGTGCTACCTGACCTTGGGGCTGTGTCTGTCCTTTTCCTGGGGGAGTTTCCTTTCATTACCACACCTTATTCATGGGTGGTGCCATGAATGGGATGGGGAGCAGCAAATAGAGCCCTGAGAAAGCAGGTGCTCTTGGGCCTGTTAAAGTAAGAAACTTCCCAACCTGTGAAGATTTTCATGAGTTTATTTGAACCAAGCTAATGTCATATGCCTGGAAGAAGATATCAAATCCTGAGCGTGGCAGTTGTTCAACTTATATTATACATTATAATAAAAAGTAGATGGAAAAAATTGTGTGAAATCCATTAGGAAGTGAAGAAAGAAAACTCTAGAATTGATAAATAGCAAAATGGAGAAACACATTTTTTTTTACTTTGGTGGGTCCAGTATAATTAACATTTACAGCACATGGAGAGGTTATGCAAGGAACCAGGTAACATAAGAAGCATGTTGTCTCATATGCTGGTCCCAGAGTCTGTGCCTCCAAATCATCTTACAAAAAAACAACTACTCTGATGTGTCAACGGTATGGTATCCAGGATGCATAAGAAAAGGAAACAGGGCTCACTTAACGTCAAGTCTGACCTTTGCTAACGAAGGTGTAGGCCTGGGACATGATGCCCTGACATCACCTGCCCTGTTAGGAATTTGTAATCAGACCATCCTGTGCAGTTATTTTTGGTCACTGAGCTCCTCAGGACTGCCATGTGACCTGCTGGGCTTGTCAGGCTTATTTTACAGCCCCCTTTTTTGTTGTTTTATTCACAGTCCCTAGAAGTATCCGGTGGGATACAGCAGTCACGAGGGTGGGGTCCAAAAGCATCTGTGGGAGCAGGGGATAGAAATCAGGCTCCTTCTCCAGTTCCTTAGGCAAAGCCAGGTTCATGTGTGAATTCCCTGTGTTGTCTGTGTGATTAAATGTATCCCCCTGGAGAGCAGAAGGAGACCTGCAGCCAATGTCAGGTGCTGCACCAGGGATGCTGACCAGAGAATGAGAGCTGACCCTGACACCTGGGCAGAGGTGGGCTCTGGCCTTCAAGCTTAAAGGCCAGTCAGTTGTGGTCCAGTCACTGTGGGTCCCAGGCCTCAGGACTCCATCCCAGAGCAGGGTGAGCTCAGTAACAGGACAGGATCTGGGGCTGCTTTCATCTCAGAGGGGCTGAGGGTCCAGAGTATTATGGGTCCAGGGTCATGAGAACTATCCCTCTGGTGGATGTGCTGTTTCAGGAAGAATTCTCTGTCCAAAAGGTTTCAATTACAGAACCTGGTGATGTCTCTTCTGTGGCTTTTAGTAGAGTGTGCCAAACTGGAGAGCTGATCCACCAAATGCCCTGTGCGTCTCCATTATCGCATTGGGGTGTTGCATCTAAGTCACCTGTGTCCCTGTCCATCCTCTGCGGTAGTCCTCCCCACAGGGCCCAGGATCTGAAACAGCACCACTTGGCATGTCAATCACCGGAGCTGTGGGTCCCTCTCTTAGGGGAGGGGAGGCCCCTGTGGGACCCTCACTCCTCTGAGGTGGAAGCAACCCCACATCCTGGGTTCTCCTGTCCAATCCTGCTGAGGAAGTACCCCTTGCTCCCCAGGACAACATGGGGGGGTGAGATGTTCAGGAACTACAGGCAGGTGTCCAACAGACCAGGAACTGTGGATTTGGGAGTCATCCCCAGATTCCTCTGAGGTCAGTGTGAGCTCTCTTTTCCCATGGTAGTACCTCTACCTGGGGTGAAAGGTCCAGAGTATCTGCTAGGTCAGGGCTCTGTGAAAAGACAAAGAACACAGGCTTCTGTCCAGGCCCCAGCAATATGAGACATCACTCACAAGGTGGAAATGGGGAGGCCTGTGATTTTCTGGGAATGAAGAAAGGTCTGACTCTTCACTGTTAGTTGGTCCTATCTCCTGCCACCCTGATTGTGTGATGGGGAAAAACCCATCCCTGGGTCATCCCCACACACTTGTGGCCTCCTCCCATGCTGATACCAATGTCTTCGTGCATATAAGTAACATAGATTGACCACTAGTGTCACACAGGGTGACAGGCTTCCATTGGGTGGTTTCTCTCATCCATTTAATGAGTGTCTACTGAACATCTGTGATGTGTCAGACCTGGGATGGGCCCTGGGACATGAGAGAACAGGACATCGATGGGACCTGTGCTCATGGAGTTTATCTTGTAACAAAGACAGGCTCTCAGAGAAATCACAGCACTAAGGAGTTAATTATAATCCAGAGAAGGACCATGAAGAAAGAGTTGTATGTACTTGAGTCTCAGTTTGTCTGGGGATCACACATTGCACTTCTGAGAAAGTGATGTCTTGCTGGAACTGAAGCATGAGTGGCCATTCACCCTTTGGTCAGAGGGTCGTGGGGAAGAGCTGCCTGCAGAGGACTGGACTTTGGTGGGCAGAAGCCTGGTTGGATGGTGGAGCTTTCAAAGTCCAGTGTGGGCAGTGTGGAGAGTGAGAAGGAATGTGGACTGAGTAATGCTGGTGAGGTTGGACCCTGCTTGGCTGTGGGTGCTGCTGAGGTGGGGTCAGTAGACACCTGAGAAGGCTGCAGGCTGTGGAGTAGCTCACCCCCATTTGATGGAAACATGTGTAAGAAAAAAAGTCACGATACAGTTTTGAATTTTCTATTCAACTTATACTTTAAGCAATATTTCATATGTGTATAGTAAAATTTTAACATATTTATTCAGGTTTAGTTGGCATGAAATAACCTTACCATATTGAAAGTATATAATTTATTAAGCTTTGCCAAATGTATGCACCAGAGAAGTTGTTACAATGAAGAAAATGAACATGTTCTTCACACTTAAAGCCTCCTCGGGCCCTCTTATAACCTCCTCACTCTGTCCCTGGTCCACTCCTTCCAACTCTTATCTGCTTTCAGTCATTATTGATGAGTTTGATTTTTCTGCAGTTTTAATAATTTGAACCATATAATATGTAACTTTGGGCGAATGTTGGCTTCTAGAGTCAACACCATCATCTTGAAATAGTTCTTTCCTTTTTAATCCCTCAGGTCTATTCCATGTAGGATGCACCAAACTTGTTTAGCCATTCGCCCATTCATGGACATTGGTGTTGATTCCCATTTTGGACTATTCCAAGTAAACCAGGCATTAACATTTGTGCAGCAAGGTCTTTAGCACACAGAAATAGGTGCATGTAAAACCAATGCAGGGCCAGAAAATGGAAGTCAGGGATGTGACACAGGTAGTCTGGTTTCAAGGTCCCAGTGTCACAGCCCCACCGAGAGGGAAAGAAACACCTGCTTCTTCACATAAAGCTCTGTCTGCAGAGTTTACTCACCAGGAGCAGGAATCACAGCCCCATCTCCCTCCCAGAGTCCTAACTACACACAAGTGCATGTCAGAGGCTGAAATTAATTCACACCTGTCTTCCCAGTCATTAGAAGTGGGAAGGGTGGTATTTACCTTTCAGCCCCTCTGGTATAGTAGGAAGTATAGAAAGGGGTGGAGCATAGATGTCAAGTGCCAATAGACAATACATGGCATGGTTGAGTCCACTTGCAGGCTGTGTGACTCTGGGCAAGTGATCTCACCTCAAAAACCTCAATCTCCTTATATGATTTCATAGAAAGATATTTCCTTGTTCTTAGAATAGAGCAGTTTAAATTCTTGAAATTTTGTGAGTGATATGTCCAATAAGAGTGTCTTTTGTCCCAATGAGGCAACCCCTGACAGGCCTCTGGATAGTTGCAGGGTGAGGACAGGTTGCCATAAAGGCCAAATCTTGATTAGAATCCTGGAATTTTCAGCTGCCAATGTAAGAAACATTTAAACCTGTAGAGAATTTTTATGAGTTTGAGTCAAACTGACGAAAATTGCCAGGAAGCAAAATCTCAACGAAAAGTGGCAGTTTTGCACCTTATGTTATACATTACAATCAAAGCAGGAGGCATAAGGGATCAAATAAAATCCATTGGTGATAGATTAGGAATGTGGGAGAAAGCAAAACAGGGAAATCTCTGAGATTGGATAAAAAGTAAAACAAATAGACACATACTTCTTTTGCATTGGTTGATAGAGGATAGTTAGCAGTTAACAATTAACATGATGACAACAGCAATTAGGGGTTCTGTCGCTTCTCCTCTGTGCAGTGAGGGTCCGGAAAAATGAAAAAATATTCCTGAATTTCCAAAAGTAAGTTATCACGAATGCAAAAAGACAATAGACATGTTCCATTAATGTAAAGATTCAGCTTTGTCAGGAAAAAATCCCTAAAACATAATTACGTACCATGACTCACTTTTAGTTAGAAAGTTACATTTCAGGCCATCCTATGTGCTTGATATATGTCTCAGATTTTGCAAATCCTACTATGCAGGCCTCCTCTGAGCTTGTCAGCTTTAATATGTGGCCCCTTTTTCATCCACACCTCCCCCTTTGGGTCATAAATCAAACGGAATGATTTACTGATGACGAACCTTTTGATTGGAAAATGTGATCTCATGGTGCTAGAAAGGCTTATCGCTAGGAAGTCTTAGTTTATCTAGCTGAACAAAGGACCATTGGGGATAGGACAAGACTGTAACCCAGGATGGAAGTCAAGGTCAAATTTTCTCAAAAGTGAAAAGCAGGTAAATGGGAGCCAGTCAGGTTCCACTGGTCTTCATTAAGAAAAACACTTTGGCCCTGACCAGTGTCTCTAAGTGATTAGAGTATCAGCCTGCAGTTCATTGTTAAGGTCATGTATCTGGGTTGTAGGTACGATCCATGGTCCCAAACAGGATGCATGCAGGAGACAGCCAATCGTGTTTCTCTCATATCGATGTTCCTCTCCCTCTCTTTTTTTCTCTCTCCCTCCCTCCCTCCTCTCTCCCTTCTACTCTCTCTAAAAATCAATGGAAACAATATCCTTAGGTTAGAATTTAAATTAAAAAAAAACAATAAAAAATAAAAACATTTTGGGTCATTCCTAACCTATAAGCTATTGTGATCTAAATTTTGTTGTCTGTCTCATTTCTCTGTATTTTGCATCTAGTATAACATTTGCTAATAGATTGATGGAACACTATACACCTTTTCAGTTTTCACAATCTGATCATAAGATGCGTTCCCATTTACAATGGTACACTTAATTCCCATTGAAAACATTCAAGGGTCATTCATTATTAATCTGATTCCTGCTGGTTGTGCAATTTGGAACTGTAATCATATTTTGGGACAAGGCTGTAAGAACCCAATAGTGTATATTACAATTACCATCTAAAATTTCATAGAACAGGAAGACAGTAAGATTATCATAACTAAATTTCCTGTGCCTCAGCTGCAGTTATAGAGGACCATGTTTTTATAGCTACTTCAGCTTCATTTGAATTAATATGGTTAGTAGTCTTTGTAGGGTTAGGGTGTAAGCATATCTCCATAATTAGGTTCTGGCATTTCTACATAAATTTCTCAATATTCCTTTTCCACTAACCTCTACCACTTCCCTTGTTTTCAGTTTGCCTCTTTTTACTCATTCAGAAATAATTAACTTGTTAGGTCAAACTACTTAGTTTTAACTTCTCTTAAAAACACCCAGTCCATACATCAAAATAAAAAGCTTTTGCACAGCAAAGGAAACCATCAACAAAACAACAAGAAGACCCACTACATGGGAGAACATATTTACCAATGATATCACCGATAAGGGTTTAATCTCCAACATTTACAAGGAACTAATGAAACTTAACAATAGGAAAATAATCAATGCAATCAAAAAATGGGCAACGGATATAGATAGACACTTTTCAAAAGAGGACATACAGAAGGCCGAAAGACATGTGAAAATAAGCTCAAAGTCACTAATCATCCGACAGATGCAAATCAAAACGACAATGCGGTATCATCTCACACCTGTCAGAATGGCTATCATCAACAAATCAACAAACAACAAGTGTTGGAGAGGATGTGGAGAAAAACAAACCCTTCTGCACTGCTGATGGGAATGCAGACTGGTGCAGTCACTGTGGAGAACAGTATGGAGTTTCCTCAAAAAACTAAAAATGGAACTCCCATTTGACCCAGTGATCCCACTTCTAGGAATATATCCCAAGAAATGAGAAACACCAATCAGAAAGGATATATGCACCCCTATGTTCATAGCAGCACAATTCACCATAGATAAGATTTGGAAACAGCCTAAGGGTCCATCAGCAGATGAGTGGACTAGAAAACTGTGGTACATCTACACAATGGAATACTATGCTGTGGTAAAAAAGAAGGACCTCTTGCCTTTCGCAAAAGCATGGATGGAACTGGACAGCATTATGCTAAGTGAAATAAGCCAGTCAGAGAAAGATAAATACCACATGATGCCACTCATTTGTGGATTATAGAGAACTACATAGACTGATGTACAGGGACAGATCCAAAGACAGAGAAACAGCAATCAGACTATCAATCCCCAGAGGGCAAGTAGGGGAGGGAGGCGGTAAGGGGAAGGGATCAACCTAAGGACCTGTATGCATGCATATAAGCCAAACCAATTGACATGGACAACAGGGGGATGAGAGCATGAGTGGGAGGGGGTGAGGGAGGATGGGGATTAATAGTATGGACACATTTGTAATACCTTAACTAATAAAGTATTTAAAATAATAAAAAAATAAAAACACCCAGTCCAGCTGGCATTGCTCAGTGGTTGAGCATCAACCTATGAACCAAGAGATCACAGTTCAATTCCCAGTCAGGGCAGTTGCCTAGGTTGTGGGCTCGACCCCCAGTGTAGGGTGTGCAAGGGGTAGCCAATCAATGATTCTCTCTCATCATTGATGTTTCTATCTCTCTCTCCCCTTCCCTTCCTCTCTGAAATCAATAAAAATATTTTTAAAGAACACTCCAAGATCCCTTTCCTTCTTTTTGCAATAGCATTCTCTCTACATTTCAAAATGTTATCAGAAATAAAAACCAGACCCTGAGCGAATTTGCTTAAGACCATCTGGTAGTGTGCATGTACTTTACATCATGCAGGAAAGATGGCATAATATGAGTCCAGGTGATTTTGAGACTACGTTTATTAAAGCTGGGGAGAGTGAAACAAGGAAGGGCCTGGGATACAAGAAGCAGTAGGAGAGACAATGTGTGGCTGCTTTGGCTCTCTAGAAACTTTATGGGAGAGAAGGGAGCCTATACAGGGCTGCTGTCAGCTCACTGGAGAGTCAGAGGCAAGGTGAATTGGGGACAAGTTCAGGGGGTTAGCCCAAGATGAGCTATTGTTTCCCTGGTTGCAAGGCTCCTGGGTACCACTTAGAGTTTAGGTGGAAGAAAATTCACTGGAAAACGAGATTTGAGTGGGTGTGCCCCAAGAGGGGCACATGCTGGCTTCTTTGTCTTGAGGGGTTCTATCTACTTTTCAAAGGTGAGGACTTAGGGTGGGTCTCAGGGAAGATCTCAATAAGATATTTATAAGCATTTCCATGTTTGCCCTTTCAGATCTTGGTCTCTACTGATTGGTCAACAGCAGGACAGGGTATGACCAATGCATGATAGATAGTTCTTGTGACCCTCCTTCACCATACAAAGTTATTGCAATATTCCTGACTACATTCTCTGTGCTGCTTGGTATATTCTGGTGACTTGTTTATTTTATAACTGGAAGTTTGCACCCTTTAATCCCCTTCACCCATTTTTACCATTCTCCTACCCACATCTCTCTAGAAACCATCAGTTGGTTTTCTGCATCTATGAGCCTGTTTTTGTTTTGTTTATTCATTTGTCCTGCTTTTTATTTATTTTCATTAGTTAAATATTTAATTCATTATTAAAATATATTTTATTGATTTTTTTTACAGAGATGAAGAGAGAGGGATAGAGAGTTACAAACATCAATGCGAGAGAAACATCAATCAGCTGCCTCCTGCACACCCCTTACTGGAGATGTGCCCGCAACCAAGGTACATGCCCTTGATGGGAATCGAACCTGGGACCTTTCAGTCCACCGCCCGATGCTCTACCCACTGAGCCAAACCAGTTAGGGCTATTTTATTGATTTTTACAGAAAAAGGAAGGGAGAGGATGAAAGAGAAACATCCATGTTAGAATGGGACATTATCCAGCTGCCTCCTCTACAGCCCTATAGGGGATTGAGCTCACAACCCTGGCATGTGCCCTGATTGGGAATTGAACCAGCAACCATTTGGTGCATGGGACAATGTCCAACCTACTGAGCCACACCAACCAGAGCTATCTTGCATTTTTGATTCCACATCCAGTAATATCATGTACTACTTACGTCACTTACTATAATGCCCTCCAGTGCCATCCATTTTGGCACAAATGGCAAGATGTCATTCTTGTATATGGTTGAGTAATATTCTATTTTATTTTTCATATGTGTTTGTCTTTACATTATACACATCTACTATATTCGTTCATTTATTGATGGACACTTAGGTCGCTATCATATTTCTTTTTGATCTGTATTTTCATTTTTTGGGTAAATAATCAGAAGTGGAATTGCTGGGTTGTAGGATCATTCAACTTTTAATTTTTGAAAAATCTCATTGTTGTTTAGATTAGCATTTCCCTAAGAGACATTATTTCTTACTACAGTTTTGAACCTAGCAAACAGGCCTGGGCCCTGGCCCCCACACTGGACTCACCTGCCTTGGGCATGTTGAACTGACCCTCCCTTTCCTTGGGAATCTTTGCAGCCTGAGTCTCACTAAACTCCAGCATCAACACCTGTAAGTGGTCTGAGGGTCCAACTTTCCAGGGGCTGCCCTTCTAAGAACACATATGAGGAGGTGCCTGATCTTTCATATAAACTACATCTTTTACAAATATATAATGACTGATTTCTGATAAATGACACTCTGCCCTTTATAATTAATAGTCACCTATTAAAATAAGATTATATGTTTTTCAAATGATAAAATAATAATGTCTACTTACTCGTAAAAATGCAATACCCAGATTTTTAAGAGTAATGAGCTTGTCCTTAGAGTAAATGAAACAATTATGTCTTCTTATTAATTGTACAGACATAGTCCTTTGAAGAGTGTGATATGCTTTTAAACATGCAGTGACCTTTGCCTTTCAAAATACCCAGATCATACATATCCTGTGGACAGACAGTGATCCAGCCTTTAATAAAAGTGTCCTTTCCTGGGGAAGTGTAAAAATCTTGTAGTGATGGCAACGAGAGGAATAAGACCACATATGCCAACTTAGATGTATCTCAGAGACACAATGTTCAGTAAAAGAAGCAGCATGGATCCATGTGTCTGACCTACATAGTGTGTGTAGGTAAGTAAAGAGGACGACAGAATAGTCCCACTGAGTCCTGTGTCTTCTGAAGTGACAACCCCAGTATGAGCCTCTGACCCCCAGTGTGAGGACAGTGCATATCCCTTAGGGTCATTCCAGAGATGGAGTGAAGAGAGACATGAAAAGCCAGGAGGGCTGACCCTCCAAAAGGACACCAGTGTCCCTTCTCCATGGAACTTTACTCAGGATTTTGTGTCTTTAGTACCTTGTGCAAAAATTGATCATTTATCATCATCATTGGAGTTTGTGATTTTCAGGTCCCTCATCATGTCATACATGCAGCGATTTTAAGTTTGGGGTCTTCTTGGTTACATAGCAGTAGATATCAGGAAGGAGGTCATCCCATGATTCCTACATGTTGACAGGGATTGAATTATTCACATTTTACAGATAATGAAACCGAAGGGACTGTACTCACTTCCCAGCATGATATTACTCACCAGTGAGTACTTAGTTGCTTATTTGAGCAATGAGCACAATTTCTGCACAGGCTTATATTGTTTGGAGGAGACACCAAAGTCACTGGCTTCAGTAACTGATATTGTAGTGATGAGGGAGAAGCAATCAACAAATGAACAAGCAGCATTTCTAAAGAGGTGTGAAGGAGAGAGGGAGTGGGTGGATTGGGATTTATTTTCTTATATAAAACTAGAGGCCAGGTGCACAAAATTTGTGCACTCGGGGGGGGGGGCGTCTCTCAGCTCATATTTCGAGAGGGCGCAGGCCATGCTGAGGGACCCCACAGGTGCATGGTCAGTGCCTGGGAAGGACACAAGGGGTTGGCCAGCCTGAAAGGGACTGTGGGAGGGCTCCAGGGCATGTCTGGCCCATCTCGTTCAGTCCTGATCAGCCGGACCCCAGCAGCAAGCTAACCTACCAGTCAGAGCATCTGCCCACTTGTACTCAGTGTACATCATAGTGACTGGTTGACTGGTCAACTGTCTGCCCCCTGGTGGTCAGTGAATGTCATAGTGAGTGGTTGAATGACCTTAGAATATCATTAGCATATTACACTTTGATTGGTTGAACAGACAACCAGATACTTAGCATATTTTCCATTTATTATATAGGATGGTCAAGGAAATGAACAAAGATTATGTGACATTTGAGAAAGACCTAGAAGAGGGAGAAAGGGGTCATGTAGGTCTTTGGAGAAAGAGAAAATGGCCAAGGAAAAGACTCTGAGCCAAGAGGATGCTTGCCATGTTTGAAGGTCAGGAAGCCACTGTGGCCAGAATAGAAGAGATGATGTGAATGGCATGCGATGTGGAGACAGGGACCAGAAATTTTTTAGGGCTCTGCTATCAAAGGGTGATCTGCAAGGAGATAAAGAGCCTGGGACAGAAAGTAGACCAAACACATTGTTCAGTGTCCTGTATATTTCACCTGATATGTTCTTCATTGCAAGACTTTCTCAAATAAAGAACTGAGTTGCTTGACCTTCTGGTGGAAACTCCCTGTCTTATGCAGACCAGCCCTTTGAGCAGCGCTAATATGGGACCTTGTGAGCTGTGATTGAGGTGTGAGTGACAAGAGGGCTTTGGGAAGAAAAGGGATGACTTGACTTGGGTTTTTAGATCATTTAACTCTAAGTATTCACAGGTCCTACTCTGGGGAAATTTCTATAAGGTGGGTTAAAACCAGTTAGAAGACTGTTACACTAACCTCTAGTAAGAGTGATGGTGGCTTGGACTTGAGTGTTCGTGTTCTATCTATACGATGTAGACTGACTGCATGTGTGCTGATGGGATAGAGATTACTGTGAGAGCAAGGGAGGCATCAAGAATAATGCCAATATTTCTGAGCCGAGCACCTGAAACGATGGCGTTGATCTTGTCTGAGAAGTGGAAGGTTCTAGGAGGATCAGGTTGGGAGGTGGGAAGAATAAAGATCTTGGTTGTGCACATGTTACACTAAAGGTACCCCAATGCTGTGTAGGAGAGATGCCCCAGATTGGCTTAACTCATTCTTTCCTAAACCCCTTGGAAAACACACAGAAAACAGAGAAACGGAAGGCAGTAATTTCCTGAATCTCTGACAACAGATTCAGTGTGTGAGTCTGGAAGAGGGAAGTGGTTTTGTGAGGTGTATGTTGTTCCTCTCTCAGCACTCAGGCCATGGGGCTGGTGGGTCCTAAAGGCTGCAGAGGGCTATGGCCTGAGACCAATGCAGTCCATTTCCCAGTGTTTTCACCTGGGAAGTAACAGGTATTTTCTGGAAAATCTCCAGTCCTGTCCTTGGAGACCATTCTCAAAGCTGTAACTTCAGTCAGCTCCCATATATATAAGTAAATAAATATAATTTAACTTAAATAAATAATACTTTTCTTAAAAGGAAGGCAGATCATTTATGGACTGGTTCATAAACGAAAGATTATAGTTTTTCAATTCTATGTTCCTGATATCAAAAACAAAACAACCACATAGAACATGTCATTGCCTATCATATGTCATTCAGTCAAAGAACCAAGAAGTTTGGGTTTCTCAGATAAACCTTAATCAGTATGTAAGACCCAGAGGGTGCATTTTGTGTTGATTTGATCACTTAAAGCCTTAAAGAGATTTTAACTTTTCCTGCAGGTGAAACATGAAATTGTTATCCTGTGTCTGATATTCACACTATGAACAAACCTCGTTCCAGGCTCCCTCTCCTTGGATGTTCTTTCCTGTATGCATGTGTGACAACACTGGATGTTGCTGTGATAAGCTCTGTGTCTCAATGTTCTGTTCAAAGTGATCACAGAAAGTTCTGGCTTCCCTGTCTGGGCCCTGCTGAGGACATTGTCCCAAACAATGACAGCTTCCCTAGATGGAACCAAAGTCTTCTCTAAACAACGTGCTTTGATGATACTTACTGTTTTTTCCCCCCGTTAAGCATTATCTAATCCAAGTTCTTCCCTCTATGAAGATGAGGACTCAGGTCCTTTCTGTCCCATCGTCATCATCAACACACACACACACACACACACACACACACACACACACACACACAAACACATACACACAGTCTTCTTATCCTGTCTCCCCAGTACTTTCCTGAAGACCAGTATTTAGTGTAGACTTTATTGTATCTGTTTAATGCTATTCATATTTAAGCCAACTTTCTGTGATTTCTTTAAATTCAAATCTCTGAAATACATCATAGATGGAGAACCTTCCTCTTCTAGCTGCAGGGGTGAGAGAGGGGTGGTCCTGCTCATTAGAGTACAGAAAGACAAAACCCCTTCACGTTCCTTTTCAGCTCCTCTAGGTTGCTTTTTGGTGGTGCCGCCCTCTGGTGGTCACATTACAATTTGCACCTCCAAAATAGGGCCAAACCTTTTTTTCGTAATTTTTTTTTTTTTAAATTGATTTTAGAGAGGATGGGAGAGGTAGAGATAGATAGAAACATCAATGATGTGAGAGAATCATTGGCTTCCTCCAGCATGCCCCATCCTGGGGATTGAGTCTGCAACCTGAGCATGTGCCCTGAGTGGGAATGGAACCATGAACTTCTGGTTCATAGGTGGACTCTCATCCACTGAGCCACACCGGCCAGGCTCAAACCGTTTACTCCAGGCCAGAGTCTCTGCAAGGGACATAAGCAAGTAAAGTGAGTGTCATTAAGAATTTCAACAATGGGGGGTAAGGACACATATGTAATACCTTAATCAATAAAGAAAAAAAAAGAATTTCAAAATGGCAAAAGCAAAGTATTAAACATACTGCTGGCCCTTCTAAATGACAGCACAGATTGGAATCTAATGAAGGTGGTCCTCCGTAGCAAGGTAAAAGGATGTGTTCATCCTTTAGGTTAATTTTCCCCCAAATTTAAGTCATAAAATTCCTAGAGACCTACAGTCATCCTCAATGTGAGAACTAGAGACTCTCCCACTAAAGATGAACAAAACGATAAGATTTCTAAGTGCCTCAGTAAGACACACGTGCTCTGAGGGTGGAAGTGGATGCCTGCTGCTGTTGATGCTCTATGACAATGACATCAGTGATGACAGTGACAGCAGTGTCAGCGTCAGTTCTAATGATCAACAGTTTAAGCAAACTATGAGCTGTAAGGACATCCATGACTCTGACCATTCAAGGGTCTGACACATCTATGAGGCTTTCATGGCTCCAATAATCTGGGCCATGTTGGAAGGTACTCTCCAGAGTAAAGGAGAAGTTCCTGTGCTTGTACCTTCATCTAATCAATGTTAGGAGAATGAAGCGTGCTTTGTTAAGCCTCTTGTGATACCTCATAGAGAATGACATGCACATTCCTATGGTTTGGAGCAAAGACATGTCTTCAAAGGCAATAGAACAACAGCAGTTGACCAGCTTCTAGGCCTCAGGAGAGACGGAGAGTCTGAACATGGGGTGTAAGGTGACCCAGTAGCCAGAACTGCTCATCATATTCTGGGTTCTATCACACCCACCAACAGAAGGTCAGGTGGGGAGAGAAGCATCCATCACAGATGGAAGTGACACATCCTGGATTAGATGAGAACAGGTGGCCAAGATCATGGGCACCTACCACTCCAGATTGGTGACCTGTCACAAAGCTCTCACCTGTGGAATCACAAGAAGTTCATTTTGACTAGTCAAGAAAGAAGGAAAAGGCTCCACTCACTCCAGTTTATCCTGGCCCTCAATTCCTCCTCCCCCAAAAAACACTGTCAACTACTCCCTTGCCTGTCCCTAGGCTCCTAGTCAGACTTACTCACTGACACACAAATGCTCTGGAACGTCTAACTTGATGACTTAGCTGAGCCACGTCTAGTGGTATGAGAATTAAATTTGTCCTTTCATGGCTCTCCCAGGTCATGTGGAAAATGCTGCCTCTGGGCAATGCTTTCAGATCAAGCTGCACATGTCTTTACTGGCTCAAAACTGGAGACTGGATACCTCAGGCCCCCAATTTTGTCTTCAACTCCAAGCCTACCCTGGATTCGCCACCTTACCCCTTTAACTTGCAACCCCTTTTCTAGGCTGACTACCCTGCACTACAACACCCTTCCTGATACAAAGCCCAAACTCCCAAGAATCAACTTCTATGTTCAGTGTCCCTATTCTACAATCCCTCATTGCTCTTCACCGACTGGATGCTCATCTCCTTCTTCCCCTTGCCCCTATCACATGTCCTCTACCAGCCTGGTGCTCCCTCTTGTCCCAATGTCAGGGCATTAAATGGAGTCTTCAACTACCTTGTCATTTCCCTTACCCTGTGTCTCAACCTTCATGCCCATCCAAGTCTAGGAGAATGGCACTCCCCCACCCTTTGCTGTACCAGCTCCAGTGGTTTCTTCCTCTATAACTAAGTCAGCCTCAAACTCATAATTCTAAACTCCATTCTGAGTCTCCAAAAGCCCTGTTCCATGGCACCCTAGGTCCCCTTGAACCCTTATAATGCCTAACATCCAAACCTTCCCAGGCTTTATAATTTCTCATCCTGACTCTGAGAAGACACCATCCCTCCATGTCCCCCCTCATACCCAACTTTTCTTATCCACAATCCTTCTCTGGGCAGGCCTCCAAGGACTTAAGCTAAATACCACCGAGGAGCAGAAAAGGAAATAGAACCAGAAGAGAGATTTATTTTCGATTTCTCATGTTCTGGTTATAAACTCTCTAAGAACAGGCACATGGAGTTTGTAAAAACAACAAAGAATGAGGACAGTGATGTCTGGCCTGAGCTCCAGGTCACAGAGTGCCCAAAATAAGGTTGTTAACTGCAGGCCTGCACGTGACTGATATGACAAAGATATTGCATATTTACCGGAGTTCTAGAGTTTTATGACATAATATTTTTTAAAATCTCTGTGAACTTTTCCTTGAAAGTGCAATTAAAATGCATGTGGAATGAGAATAATCTAAATGGCTAGGCTGCTGTGAAGGTGCACTCAGATTCTGGGACAAAGGCCACTCCAAGGCAACCTGGGGCCACGGAATGATCTGGGCAGTCATGTCATCTGTTTTGGAGGGTAAGTCAGAAGTGAGGGAGACAAGTAAGAATCATTTATTTGGAGGATTATAGCCACATAAGGAAATAGTGGAAAATTCTAAAATAGGTAAATGAGCAAGAAAACAGAATCAGCAAATTATAGGTAGGTAATGTCAAAAGAAAACATGCATTGGGCACATTGATAGAGGCAAGAAACCCTTTATTGAAGATCGACCATGCAATAGGACAGTGTGACTGAGCTCAACACCTTCAAAATAAAAGGCTGGGGAGATTTTAAGAATGACAGCAGGAATCATAGGCATCTGTGTTTGATAGTTGGCTTTAGACAAAAGAAAAGTAAAACTTCTCATGAAATCCCGACAGGAGGTTCTTTCACCTCTTGGCTATTAATGTCCTCACCCAAGTTAGGCTGCTACCCTCCCTTAGAGACTGGGACACAGGGACACCATGAGGATTAATATTCAAAAGGATGGGCCCAGGCTCTTGAGACAAATATTCTATGGGACATAACACCGGCAAGAAGTTTTTAAGGAGACTTAGGTATTTTTCAAAAGGGCAGAGAAAAAATCTGCAATTGAAAATTGCTATTACATTTCTGAAGAATATGCTCTAAAACAATGGAGGTCAGAGGCCTGCAGTCACGAAGAACCCATCTAAACACAATTGAATCTGAGGCAACATTAAGGTCCCCAGGTCATAACAGAACTTCTTTCTGCACAGTGGAGGAAAACACCATTAAATATCTTTCAGACATGATCCAGTTTGCATCTTCATCAGTATCTGCAATTTATAAGCAGGTGAAAAATAGCTGAGAGTCCCTGAACAGAGCCAGGATCTGATCTCCCAAAAGACTGTGGTACTGGAATTTTCCATGGAGACATTACATTTCCCTCTATAGTCATCTTCCCTTTGATCAAATGAAATCACCAAGCAAGAAGTGTATTTTTGGTCCTACATCATGGCTGGCGTCACTCAATTTGGCTGATTAGTGACCCAAGCGCAGAGGAATGACATTCACACATAGTTTGCTCTGATGCAGGTGTTTCTATGAAACCTGAGATGGAAGTTCTAACAGCCTCTTGAGGCTAGGAAGCCTCACCTTCACACTTCACCTGCAGTCTCTCTAGCTTTGAGAGATGCCCTCTTCCCCAACAGATTCCAAAATACCCCTCAGGAGAAACTTAGCTTGATAAAAAGTGAAGTCATTTCTAATTCTCAGGATATCAGTCTGAACTAGGACATTTCAGCCAAAACCTTGGTTGTATTACCAGCATTTCCAATTATATCCTATTAACAAGGAATACAGTTTCCTACTGAACTTATGGAAATCGATTCACTGCCACAAAAATAAAAAGTATTTATGAGGGCTTTAGAAATATTTTGGTAGAAGTAAAACAGGAAGAAAAAGATCAGTGTTGATACCCACATGGGAGTCCCCCTGTATATTCTTACTGTCCCAAACAGTGTCCAGATACCCTCCACAGGACCCATTGGAGAAAGGACAGAGCTTGGACTCCTGGAAGCTTATCACATGCTACCACTAGTCATCACATGACCACTGCCCTTGCTGGGAGGGAATCGGTGTCACCTTCACTGTGGAGATGGTGCAAACGGGACCAACCAGAGGTGGGATCCGGTGTGGAATGTTAGCTTCAGTCCACAATAACCTCAATGCTAGCTCTCATTTTTGAGCATTTATTGACTCATTTCATGTCTTCTAAGGACTTTCCACCTTCACAACAAATCTGTTTAAACAGTGCAAAAGTTTATGCAGAGTTTAATAACATAGAGGAGGGAAGGTTTGTCATTCATATTTCAAATCCAAACTGAGCAGCTCACTTTCATAGAAACTGATACGGTTGTTGACTTCACACTGATAATCCCCAGCATCTTCCCTTCTGACTGAGTCTATGGTGAGGGTTCTGTTCCTCCATGACAGCTTCATGTTGTTATGACTCATGTTATTGAAGAACACTGGGTGAGGATCACATTTGAGTAGCAGGTCAGGACCACAGCACTGCATGCCCTGTGACTGTGGTGTTGCTCTCTTGGAGGGTGGGCACTCTTGTGGGCTCTGCGAAAAGACCAAGGACTGATTGAGAGTGGGCTTGGGACTTAGGGTCCTGCTACATTCTGAGACATCTCAGCCACTCATAGTCCCCAGTGAGCTCTGTAAAGGTCACCAGAGGATGGTCCTGACCTCTGCAGAAGGACAATTGTCTTTGTTCACGTGACAATGTGTAAGGAGAGAGCTGCACTTCTTCTCTGACCCCACATAAACCCAGGGTGACCCCTGACCTGTTCCCCAGACATCTCTGTAATATCAGCACGGGGAACACCTTCCCAGCTGATGTTTCCTATAAACTCATCATCAGGTAGCAATTTTCTCTCATGAGCTTTTATTAATTCTTTCTGTCATTAACTTCAAAAAAGATGAGGTCCCACTCTTTATGTAAAATTCCATGTATGTTGTGGAAGGCAGCCTACCACCTTTGTCCATCTCTGGGGCCAAGGGAACTTTATAGAAAGCGAAAAGGCATTAACATCTTTTTAAATAATTCATTAGGCAATAAAGATGGCCCAACCCAGTCTTCATGATCTTGGAAGTGGAGAAGTTCCAGCTAAATGACTTTTCAGTCTAAAAGGACTTTATTTCCTGGCCTGCAGATTGAATATCATGGTAAAATAAGTCTCTAGAGAGAAGTGGTTATAGTTTTAACAAAAGACAGGAGCTGTAGGAATAGAAGGAAACTATTCAATATATAAGAGGCTATACATGAAAGCCCACAGCTAACCCAACAATCCATGGAGAAACTTGGAAAATGTTACTAACATCATGAACAAGACAAGGATGCTGTTTTTCTTTTTTAAAAAAATATATTTTATTGAATTTTTTACAGAGAGGAAGGGACAGCGATAGAGTGTTAGAAACATCAATGAGAGAGAAACATTGATCAGCTGCTTCCTGCACACCCCCTACTGGGGATGTGCCCGCAGCCCAGGTACATGCCCTTGACCTGAATTGAACCTGGGACCCTTCAGTCTGCACGCCAACACTCTATCCACTGAGCCAAACCGATTATGGCGAGGATGCTATTTTTCCTGCTTATTCACTATAGTAGTGGAAGAACTGGATGGAAAAATCAGGCAAGGTGATAAAATAAGAGTTATCCAAATTGGAAAGGAAGAAGAAAAATTATCTTTTAAAAAAGACAACATAATCATATATAGAAAACCCTAAAAATTTCACCACACATACACACACACCAAAAAAAAATAATTTAAGACCAGATAAAAAAGGCAAAGTTGTTGGAGACAAAATCAACACTCAACATAATTTCCATTTTTTTCAACAAAAATGAACAATGCCAAAATAAAATTAAGAGAACAGTTCCATTTAAAATATCATCAGGAACACTAGAATACTTAGAATTAAGTTAATTAGTAAGATGAAGAAATATTCACTGAAAACTACTAAATGTCTCTGAAAGAAAGTAAAGAAAAAACAAAATAACTGAAAAAACATCCATGTTCATGGGTTGGAAGACCCCCAAATATCTTCCTTTTTGATATAATCCTTATCTAATTCTCTATGACTTTTTTCAGAAATAGGAAAATCCATTTTAAAATTCATAACGAATTTCAATGGACCCACAAATTGTTTCGATAATTTTAGAAAAAAAGAACGATATTGGATGTCTTACATTTACCAATTTCAAATTTTACTACAAAGCTGAAGTAACCAAAATATGGTGACACTAGCATAAAGACTTCTATTTGTCAAAAGACACAATCATATGGTTTTAACAAAGGTGCCAAGCCTGTTCAATGGAGAAAGGACAGTCTTTTCAACAAATGCTGTTGAACAGCAGCATCCACATGCAAACAACTGGAGTGGACCATCGCTTATACTATAACAACAATTAAGTCAAAATGAGATTGAATCCTAAATGTAAAACCTAAAACAATAAAACTCATTAATTAAATTATAGAGGTGCCCTAACCGGTTTGACTCTGTGGATAGAGCGTCGGCCTGCAGATTCAAGGGTCCCAGGTTCAATTCCAGTCAAGGGCATGTACCTTGGTTGTGGGCACATCCCCAGTAGGGGGTGTGCAGGAGGCAGCTGATCGATGTTTCTTTCTCATCAATGTTTCTAACTCTCTATCCCTCTCCCTTCCGCTCTGTAAAAAATCAATAAAATATATTTTAAAAAATTATAGAGGGAAGCATCATGATATTGAATTTGAAATGACTTCTTGAATATGACACTAAGAACACAGACAAAAAAAGAAAAATAGGTAAATTGGATATTATCAAAATAAAAAACTTGTGTTCATCAAAGGACACAATCAACAGAGTGAAAGGTGACCTATGAAATGGTAGAGAATACGTTTCAAGTCATATATATATATGATGAGGGGTTAATATCCAGAATAAATAAAGTATTCCTCCAACTCAACAAAAAATCAAATAACCTGATTAAAAAATGGTCAAAACACTTGAACACATATTTCTTCAAAGATGACATACAAATGGCCAGCATGGTTATCCTATATAATAAAAAGCTAATATGCTAATTAGACCAGATGGCAGAATGACCTTCCAGAATGACCAGTGGGCAGGGAGTGAGGCTGCAAGGCAGCTACCCGAGGCAGCCCGGGCTGCGAGGGCGGAGGCAGCTGGGGTTGGGAGGACCAAGTCCCTTGCACGGATTTTGTGCATCGGGCCTCTAGTGAATAGATATCCAACAGCACTGATCCTTAGAGAAATCTAATCCAAACAACAATGAGATATCATCCTTTACCCATTAGGATGGTCACTATTGGAAACATAGAAAATAACCTGTGTTGGCCCAAAATGGAAAAAATGGAGCTGGGCCCACTGTGGGTGAAAACACAAAATGGTGCATCTACTATAGAAAACAATTTGGAGGGAGATAAGAAATAGACTTACCATGTACCAGTTGGTCCAGCAACCACACTTCTATTTTTATATCCACAGGAATAGAAAGCAGGACTTTGAAGAGATATTTACACATCCATTTTCATTGCAGAATTATTCACAATAGCCAAGAGGTGGAAGCAACTCTATTTTTCATAGACAGAGTAACATAAAAAATGTAGCACATACATATACAATGGTACCTTATTCAGCCTTATAAAAATGGTAATTCTGGATAGTATGTTCCATGAAACAAGCCAGTCACAAGAAGAGAGGAATAGTGTTTTCCACTTATATGTATCTCAAGTATTCAAATTTACAGAAACAAAGAATGTTGGTCACTGTGAGCAAGAGAGGCAGCAACGATAACACCAAGATTTCCTGGAAGGATGGATTTGACCTTGACTGAGAACAGGAGGATTTGGGGAGGATCAGGTTGGGAGGTGGGGAGAATAAAGATCTTTGTTTTGCACAACTTACAATAGAGGTGCCCAATTATATCTAGGAAAGATTCCCCAGATTGGCTTAACTCATTCTATCCTAAAACCCTTGGAAAAAAATTCAGAAGCTGGAGACAGCAATACCTGGAATCTCTGACAACAGAATCAATGTGTGAGCTTTGGGGAAGGGAAGCGGTTTTCTGCAGTGTGGGTTGTGACTCTCCCACACTCAGGGCCATAGAGCTGGTGGGTCCTGGACTGTGGCTACAGAGGCTACAGAGGGACTGTTGCTTGAGACCAATGCAGCATGTCCATCCCCCAGTGTTTCAATCCAGGAAGTAACAGCAATGCTTTAGCAAATAAATTTTTCAGTCCTGCCCTTAGAGATCATTTGGGAAACTGCAACTTTAGTCTGCTTCCCAACACATAAAAATTAAGTTAAGTAAGTAATACTTTTCTTAAAAAGGAAGGCAGACCACTTATGGTCTGGTTAATGAACTGAGAATTGTAATTTTTTTTTCATTTTATATTATTTTATTTTATTTCTATCACCATTTATTTTAATTTTATCCTCCTGATATAAAAAACATAACAAAAGAGCCCTAACTGGTTTGGCTCCATGGACAGACCATAGGCTTGTGAACTGAAGGGCCCCAGATTCGATTCCGGTCAAGGGCATGTGCCTTGGTTGCCCAGATGATCAATGTTTTTCTCTCATTGATGCTTCTAACTTTCTATCCCTCTCCCTTCCTCTCTGTAAAAAATCAAAAAATTATATTAAAAAAACATAACAAAACAAATACAAAGAACATGCCAGTGCCCATTATATATCATTTGGGCAAAGAGCCAAGTCGTTGTGGTTCGAGGACAAATCTTAATCAGTGTGTAAGACCCAGAGTAGGTAAGCTGTTTTGAGGTGATCATGTACAACCCAATTAGATTTTAACTCCCCATGCAGGTGGAACATGAGATAGTTATTCTATGTCGGATATTCACACTGTAAGCAAAGCTAGTTCCCAGCTTTCTCCTGTTGGATGTTCTTTCTTGTATTTGTGACAACACTGAATGTTGCCGTGATAAGCCCTGTGTCTCTGTGTGTTCTGTTAAAAGTTATCACAGGAAGGTTCTGGTTTCTTTGGCCATACTGAGGATGTCTGCCCCAAACAATGAAAGCTCGCCTGGATGTAACCAAAGTCTTCTTTAAATGACATTCTTTGAGCTTATTTACTAATTTTTTGCATTATCTACTGCAAGGTCTTCCCTCTTGGAAGATGAAAACTCACCTGATTTCTTTCTCATAAACAATTCTCTCTCTCTCTCTCTCTCTCTCTCTCTCTCTCTCTCTCTCTCTCTCTCCATCTTGTCTCTCCAGTGTTTTTCTAAAGACCAATATATATAGTGTAGGCTTATTGTGTCTGTTTAATGTCATTCACATTTGAGCCAACTACCTGAGATTTCTTTAAATTTGAATCTCCAGAGAACATCATAGATAGAGAACCTTCCTTCTGTGAGCGACAGAGGTGGGCGTGGGATGGTCCTGCTCATTAGACACTTGTAATGCCATAAATAGAGCTGAAAAAGCCAAATACTTCTCTACATCCCTTCACAGCTACTCCAGGTTTCCTTGCTGCTCTACTGCCCTCTGGTGGTCACATTACAGAATTTTCCCAACCCATGGTCAAGTCTAGGGGTAAGACTATGAAAAGTCACGTGAAAGTTCTGGGCTCTTTATTCAAATTAAGAATTTCAGGATGAAAAAAGCAGACTATTAAACCCACCACAGGCCCATCTAAGCGTTTGCACAAATTACCAGTCCATGAAGCCGGCCCCCCCTACCAGGGCAAATGGATGTGTTCATTCTCCAAGTTAATTCAATGCAAAACTCAAGTCATAAAAATGGCGAGAACTATAAGCTTTCCTGCTAAAGATGAACAAAACTTCAAGTTTCTAAATGCCTTAGTAAGGCAGGTGTGCTCCAAAGGGTGGAAGTGATGCCTGCTAACATTGATGCTCTAAGACAATGACATCAGTGATGACAGTGACATCAGAGACAGGATCAACTCTTGTGATCAGCAGTTTAAGCAAAGCATCAGCTATAGGGCCATCCACATCTGTGACCATTCAGGAATCTGTCACATCTATGGCTCCGCTAGTCTGGGCTATGCTGGACGTACCCTCCAGAGAAAAGGACAAGTTGCTAATTGATGTTAGAAGAATGAAAGGTGCTTTGTGAAACCTCTGGTAAGACCTAATAAAATAATTACTCCTGGGCAGACTCCTTGTGAATAAGGCCATATCTTCTACAGCAATAAAACAACAGCTCTCAACAAGCTTCTAGGCCTGAGGAGAAATGGAGATACTGAACGTGGTCTGTAATGTGACCAGGTTGGCAGAACTGCCCATCATAACCTGGGTTCTACCACACCCACCAACATAAGTTTAGGTGAGGAGAGAAGCATCCAATACAGATGGAAGTGACACATCCTGGATTAGACAAGGACAGGTGGGTACCTACCTCTCTATCCCTGTGACCTACCACAGAGCTCTTACCCGTGGAATCACAGAAAGTTACTCTCACTAGTCAACAAAGAAGGAAAATGCTCCACACATTTTAAATTCATGCCTGCCCTCAATTACTTCTCCCCCAACACAGACATACCATCAACCTTTTCCTTGCCTTTCCCCAGTCTCCTAGTCAGACTTACTCACTGACACACAAATTCCTGGGGACATGGCTAACGTGTTTGCTCAGTTGCGGCACATCTTGGTGTATAGGGGTGAGATTGGCCTTTCATGGCTCTCCCAGGCTGTGGGGAAACTGCTTTGAGTGCCAAATGCACACACCTCTCCTGGGTTGGAGCTGGAGGATGGACACCTCTGGCCCTCAATTTGGTCCTTACCCTCAAACCTGTCTTGCATTCCCCATTTTCCCCAGGCTCCATGCCAAGTCCTAGTCTGACTACCCTGGACTTCAACTAATTTCCTGGCTCAAATGCCACATTCCCTAGGCATATCTTCTGCATTCAAGGTGTCCCCATCCCTCCTCACTTTTCAGACTCCTAACTCCCTACAAGATGCTCATTTGCGTTTCCTTCTTGTTTCTTATTTTATGTCTATTCTGTAACTCCTGCCAGCCAGTATATTTTGTGCTTCCTCTTGTCCCAAATGTCAGGACACTAATATGAATCTTCAAGAACCTTATTCTTTCCCCCAAACCTGTGTCTTACCCCTTTTGCCTATCCAAGTTTGGTGAACAGCATTCCCACTTCACTAGACTAACTCCAGTGGCTTCTCCCTCAACAGGTAGAAGGTAGGCCCTCACTCATATCCCTCAGCCCCATCCAGAGCCCTCCCCAAAAGAGCCAACCTGCAGGGCACCTTTAGTTCCCCTTGACCTCATATACTGCTTAACATCTTCAAACCCCCCTGGCTTTACAATTTATCATCCTGGCTCTGAACAGATCCTATCACTCAACAGCTCCCCTCTAAGCCCACTTCTGCTTACCCACAATCCACCTCTGGCTAGCTCTCACAGGAGTATAACTAAATACCCCAGAGGCCACAAGGTACAGGAAAGATTTATTTCCATTTCCCAGGTTCTGGATGTGGATTCTCTAAGAACAGGCACCTGGCGATTGTAAAAACAATGAAGAAAACAAAGTATGAGGATACCTGTCTGGCCAGAGCTCCAGGTCACGGGGGACACAAAAGAGCATCTTTTAGTGACAGCCTGTGGGTGGCTCACATGTCAGGGACTAGCATGTTTACTAGAGTTTGTAAGGTTCAAGATAGAATGTTTGTTAAAATCTCTGTGATATTCTTCCTTGAACGTGCAGTGGAAATGGATGTGAACACTGTTGATGGCTTGGTCACTGTGGACGTGTGCCTTTTCAGGCCTGCATGTCTTCTCAGATTCTGGTGCAAAAGCCATCCTGAGGCAACCTGTAGCCTCAAAAGCATCTAAGAAGTCACTTCAGATGCTGCGGTGGATGCCAAGGCAGAAGGGAGGCAGGAAAACTGGAAACCTTTATGTGGAGGATTTTAGCCTGATAAGGAAAGAAATTGGAAGATTTGAAAATAAGGTAAGGATAGACAATGTGAGCAAAATGACAGGATCTGCTAATTAGAGGTAGATGATGACAAAGTAAAACATGTGCCCAACAAATTTAAAGAGGCAAGGAAGTCATTCTTCAGAACCATGCAATAAGGCAGTGAGATGAAACTCAACACCCCTGAAAGAAAAGGCTGGGGAGATGTTAAGAAAGAAGAAGGAATTATAGGCATCTGTGTTTGCTAATGGGCTTTACAGAAAAGAAATGTAAACCATCTCCTGAAATCCTGGAAGGAGGTCTTTCACATCTTGGTTGTAAATGTCCCCACCCAAGGTAGGCTCCTACTCTCCCTCAGAGACTGGGACACAGGGACACCAGGAGGATTAAATTTCAAATGGATGGGGCCAGGCCCTTGAGACAGTTATTCTCTGGGTCATAACACTGGCAAGAATCTTTTGAGGAGACTTATGTATATTTCAAAAGTGCAGAGAAAGAATCTGCAATTACTAATCTAATCTAATAAAAGAGAAACATGCGAATTGACTATAAATTTTCTATGCCCAAGCCATGCCCACCAGCCAATCAGAGCGACTATATGCAAATTAACCCAACCAGGATGGCGGCCAACAGCTATGGAACTGGAGCAAGCAGGAGGCTTGGTTGCCCCATGCAATGGAGGAAGCCAAACTCCCCGCCTGCTCTGGCTGGCTGTGGCCTCTGCTAAAGGCAACAAAGTTTCAATTATAGAAGATAAATACATCCCAGATACCTGCTTCCAGCCATCCCCCACTTGGAGCTTGGGTGGCTGGGGGCTGTGGCCAGCCTGAAAACAGCCATCAGCCCCTCAACCAGGCTGGCCACACCCTCAAGTGGTGAGGGTCCCTTCTGTGGGGATTGACTAGCCTGCAAACAGCCCTCAGCCCCTCACCCAGGTTGGCCAGGCACCCCAGAAGGGACCTCCACCCTGAAGGGTCTGTGGCCACCCTGCAAACATCCCTCACCCCCTCACCCAGGCTTGACAGTCACCCCAGCAGGACCCCCCCCCTGAAGGGGGTGCGGCAAACCTGAAAACAAACCTCAGCTCCTCACCGAAACTGGCTAGGCACTCCAGTGTTACCCCCACCCTAATCCGAGAAACCCGTCAGGGCAAACCAGCCAGCCCCCACTCATCCACCAGGCATATAATAAAAGGCTAATATGCAAATTGACCCTAACATCTGAATGACTGGAAATGTCTGGTCACTATGATATACACTGACCACCAGTGGGCAGACGCACATTGCAAGAGCTGCCCGCCGGTGGTCAGTGCTCTCCCACAGGGGAAGCTCTGCTCAGCCACAAGCCAGGCTGACTGCTGCCAGCACAGCATTGATGGCGGTAGAATCTCCCGCCTCCTGAGCAGCGCTAAGGATGTCCAACTGCAGCTTAGGCCTGGTTCCCTCTGGCAAGTGGACATCCACCATAGGGCTCTTGGGCTGCCATAGGGATGTCTGACTGCAAGCTTAGGCCCGTTCCCCAGGGGAGTGGGCCTAAGCCAGCAGGTGGACATCCCCCGAGGGGTCTCAGACTGCGAGAGGGCACAGGCTGGGCTGAGGGACCCCCCAGAGTGCACAAATTTTTGTGCACCAGGCCTCTAGTTATATTTATAAAAGAAATGGTCTAAGGATGTAAGACAAAGGCATGTTGTCAGGAAGAAACTGTGTAAAGGTTAGTGAATCTGAGGGAACATTAAGGCCTCTAGTTCAGAACAAAACTGCTTTCTGCACAGTGGAGAGAAACAAAACTAAATCTCTTTTAGCCAAGACCCAGTTGACATCTTAATCATTTCCAGCAATTTATAAAGAGGTGCAATTTCCCAGCAATGTATAAACAGATGAAAAGTAGCTGAGAGTTCCTGAACACAGCCAGGATCTGATCTCCCAGAATGCTGTGCTTCTAGAGTTCTCCATGGAGACATTACATTGCTCTCTATAGTCACCTTCGTTTTGACCACAGGTCACCTCCAAGGAAGAAGAGTATTATCCATCCTACAACATGGCTGGTGTCACTGGATTTGCCCTGATTAGTGACCTAAGTGCAGAGGAACTGACATTTACCACATAGTTTGCTCTGAGGCAGGTTTTTCTATGAAACCAAAGATGGGAGTTCTAACAGCCTCCTGAGGTTAGAAAGCCTCACCCTCTAGCTTTGAGTAATGCCCTCATCTCCAAAAGATTTCAAAAAACCCCACAGGTCAAATTTAGGTTCATAAAAGGTGAGGTTATTTCTAATTCTGTGGGCATCAGTCTGAAGTAGGACATTTGAACCAAAGCCTTGGTTGTGTTACTAAGGTTTCCAATTTTACCCTATTAACAAGGAAGACAGAGTCCCATTTACTTTATGAAAATAAGTCTATAGCCATATAAATAAAAATACTCTAAAAAGACTTAACAAAATTTTTGAAATAAGTCAAACAGGGAGAAGAAAAGATCAGTGTTGTTACCCACATGGGTGTCCCCTGTCCATTCCCATTTCCAACAACAGTGGCTGGGCATCCACTACATGTCCCCCTGGAGGAAGGACAGAGTTTGGATTTATGCAAGCTCATCATGTGCAACCAGGGTAATCACAAAGCCACTGCCATTCTCTTGAAAGACTCGGTTTCACCTCCACTGTGGAGATCATACAACTTACACCACACAGAAGTTGGATCTGGTATAGAATATCAACTTAAGTCATCAATAATGACAATGTCAGCTCTCTTTTTTGAGCATTTATTGACTCAATGTAAATTTTCTAAGGACTTTCCACCCTCACAAAAAATCTATTTAAAGGGCACAAAAGACTATTCAGAGTTTAGTTACATATAGAAGAGGAGGAGGGTCACTAATATTTTACATCCAGCTCAACCGGCACACTGTCAGCAGAACTGATGGGGTTGGACACTTCACACTGGTAATTCCCAGCATCCTCCATCCTGACGGGATCTATGGTGAGGGTTCTGTCCTTCCAGGACAGCTTCATCTGCTCCATCAGCCGCATATTCATGCCATTGAAGAACCACTGGGTAGAGACTGCATTTGTATAGCAGGTCAGGACCACAGAATCCTTATGCTCAGTGACTGTGGTGTTGCTGGCTAGGAGGGTTTGCACCCTCACTCGCTCTGTGGAGAAATAGAGGGCATGGCTAATTGAGAGTGGGCTTGGGACCTGGGACATGCCAACTCATCAGATGTCTTAGAAACTCAGAGTCCACTGTGAGCTCTGTAAAGTCACCAGAGGATGGTTCTGATCTCTGCAGAAGGACAATTGTCTTTGTTCGGGGGACGATGTGTCGGGCAAGTGTTGCACCTCTTCTCTGTACCCAGATCAGCTCTGACCTGTTCCCATAGACACCTTTGTAGTATCAACACAGGGAACCCTTTCACAGCCCACGTGTCCTATAACCTCACTGTAAGGTGGAGTTTTCCTCTCATGAGCTTTTACTTACCCTTTCCTACAAGTTCTTTTGACTTAAAAATTCTATGTATGTGGGGAAAGGCAATCTTACCACTTCTGCCCACTACTGGGGCCAAGGAAACTTAACAGACAGTGAATGGGCATTTAACGATTGTTAAATAACTCATTAGGCAATAAAGATGGCCCAACCCAGTCTTCATGACCTTGGATCTGGATAAGTTCCATCTATAGGATTCCTCAGTCTGAACAGGACTTTATTTCCAGGCCTGCTGATTGCATAAAATGGTAAAAGAAATCACTAAAGAGAAATGGTTATGATTTTAACAAATGACAGAAACTTTAGGAATAGGAGGAAATTACTTAATATTGTAAAGACCACACATGAGAGTCCACAGCTAACACATTACTCCACGGAGAACCTCTGAAAACAGGACTAAGATCATGAATAAGACAAGGATGCTGCTTTTCCCCTAATTCAACTAGTCAGAAAAATCAGGCAAGAAGGTGAGATAAGTGATATCCAATTTAGAGAGGAATAAGAAAATATCTTTTTAAAAAAGACAACATAATCTTATTGTAGAAGACCCTGAAGATTTCACCTCATATATACCAAAAACAACATTTATAACTAATAAAAAAAGATGAAGTTGCCAGAGACAAAATCAACACTCAGCATCATTTCCATTCTTTAAACAAAAATGAACAATCCTCAAATAAAATAAAGAAAACAGTTCCATTTATAGTAGCATCAAAAAGACTAGATACTTAGGGTTAAACATAATAAGGTGGAAGATGAATACACTGAAAACTACCAAATATTTTTGAAAGTAAAGAAGAAACAAATAACTGGAAAGAAATCCATGTTCATTGATTCCAAGAACACCAACTATCTACATATTGAACCAATCCCTATCAAAATCCCAATTACTTTGTTTCAGAAATAAAAAAAGTCAATCCCAGAATTTATGTGGAATTTCAATGGATCCAAAATGTTTGCAGCAATCTTTAAAAAGATGAATTGAAATTGGAGGTCTCACTGTTACTAATTTCAAATCTTACTACAAAGGGAAAGTAACCAAAATAGTTACACTGGCATAAAGACTTCTATTTGTCAAAAGACACAATCAAATGATTCTGATAAAGGAGCCAAGACTGTTCAATGGAGAAAGGACAGTCTTTTCAACAAACGCCGTTGAACAGCAATATCTACATGCAAAAAAATAAAGGGAACCATTGCTTATCCCATACACCACAATTGAGTCAAAATGGATTGAATCCTAAAGGTAAGAACTAAAATTATAGGGTTCGTAGAAGAAAACATGGGGGTAAGCAGTATGACATTGGATTTGGAAATGATTTCTTGAATATGAAACTAGAAACTCAGGCAAGAAAAGGTTAGATATTTTAGATTTTTGTCAAAATGGAAAACTTTTGTTCATCCAATGACACACTCAACAGAGTGGAAGGTGATCTGTGGAATGGTCGAAAACATTTGCAAATTATTAATGGCATGAAGGGTTAATATCTGGAACATATAAAGATCTCCTACAACTCAACAACAGCAACACCAAATAAACTGATTTAAAAATGTACACATTTCACCAAAGATGTTATACAAATGGTCAACAAGCCCAGGAAAAGATCCTCAACATCACTATCATTAGAAAAATATAAATCAAAAATCTCAAAGTTAATGCTAGTGATATTGAGTGTGGGTAACTCCACTGAGCAGGTATCAGGAGAACACTGCCCTGTGGGTCACTTGAGTCCTCCAAGCCTTCTTCAATCAGAGTTGGCACCTCTCACCTCTCAGCCAACTTAAAGGAATAAAGCAGGTCTATGTATCACAAGACAAATTCCTGGGGCTCTGAGGCCTCAGAGAACTTAAATCCTCTATGCCTGGGAGAAAGCACAGCCTTTCTCAGGAGCCAAGACTGTTCAATGGAGAAAGGATTATCTTTTCAACAAATAGTGTTGAACAGTAATAGCCATATGCAAACAAAGGAAGGGAACCATTCAATAGATTAGCAGGATTTGGTTGTGGAAAAACAGAGAACAGAGAGTTAGAGACACCCCCTCCCCCACTAATCCTCCCACACCTCTCCTAGTTCTTCACTGACCAGCTGACTGCAATTTTTTCTAGCTGCACAGACCTTCATTGCCCAGCCGAGGTGTGTTTCTAAGAGGCACCATTTCCCAGGACATCTTAGATTCTAAGACCTTGAGACTCAGATTGGAGCAGAAATAAAACACAGGACAAGGATCATGCCTGTGGTCAGTAGACAACTCAGACCCCGGGGCCAAGAGCTGGGTCAGGCTTTCCCAGGTGAGTGTGACTGACATGAGCCAGTGAGCCAATAAATGATAGAGCAGAGCCCAAGGAATGAGCTAGAAAAAGTGAACGGTCAGGCAGGATCTGATTGTGGCAACAGAACCATATGCTTTGCCCTTGGTCATTAAAGTCATTCTCTCTCTGCTGAGGGCAGGAGAGGCTTGCGCAGATGCAGAAGTTGTGATGGATGCCAAAAGGGGAGCATGGATTGCTGACATTCTGACCCTTGTGGACCATTTGTGTTCGGTGGTTATGAGATAGAAATTTGGAAAGATCTTAAAATTCCCCCATATGCAAAAATTACTATTAATACCCCAGGGTCTAAGAGCAATAGCAGGAAGGACTCTTTCTCTAGAGAACAGCAAATGGTTTGAGATATGGGTCTCAAACTCTGGAGTGACAGGGAGCCTTTCCCATGTGGCCAGAATTCCAAGTACTCTGCATTCAGGTTTCAGCCTCTGAAGAGGTTTTAGCTCATTCCTTCCTTCAGTAGCCATTTATTTCTTCCTAATTCATCAAAACAACCGAGTGTTACATCATGATCCCTTAGCTGGTTACAAGTGTAAAATGGGGAGCCAGCAGGCAAAGTCCTTTCCTTTATATCCAGTGGGAGTGACACCAACACATCAGGAAACAAATCAGTGCTTTCACCTCCAGTGCAGGGAGGAGTTGATCAGCCACCTGAGGAAAAGGTCTGGGTTTTCCCAGCACTGACTGATTGTTACTGCAGGTAATTTGGTTCTAGAGTACAAATAAATTAATTCTCCATTTGGCGTTATTTTCTAGATCATAGTCTCTCTCTCTGAGCTGAGGATGCCTAAGGGAAGATCTAAACCAATGATTGCTTTAGGGATCCCTCTGGGATGGAGGAGAGGATGCGGTTATGGCTGCAGACAGATCTTGAGTGACTCTCATGGTCTGTGTGGCTCTGCTTTAGTGACTATATATATCTCCTAGTGCCTTGGTTTTGTCTCAATGAGGTATGGTGAACATTTGACTGCCAGGGTGTCAGTGTATTCACAATAAAATATAAACAGTATCTGACTAAACAATGGGACAGGGGAGCTGCTCAAATGAGGGGCATCTGTTATTGATCAACTCCAAGAGAGAATCTCCTGGGCTGATCCCTGGTGGATGAGGAGCTGCTAGAAGCATCTTTCCTCCTTTTTTTTCCCTGTGATTCTGACCTTTCTCTGGACCAGTGGTTCTCAGCCTGTAGGTCGCTGGACCCTTTCACAGGGGTTGCCTAAAACCATCCTGCATATCAGATATTAACATTACGATTCATAACAGTAGCAAAATTACAGATCTGAAGTTGCAATGAAAACAATTTTATGGTTGGGTCACAACATGAGGAACTGTATTTAAAGGTCCAGAAGGTTGAGAACCACTGCTCTGGACTCTCCTAAATGTTTCAGTGTAGTTCACAAATGGCCTGGCAACCTTGTCCAACTGTGCTAGCCACACACAATCTCAGGTGAAGCACCGCCCCTATACAGATATGGCTCATGGGCCTGAGCTCTGGCTTCTGAGCAGCTCAGAAGCCTTGTGACTCAGACACCTGGGAAACCATTGTGCCCACTCAGCCATTCCCAGGAGATTAACCCCAAAATGACACAAGATCCCCAGGCACCCTGGAGTCAGAAGCCCTGGTGCAGAGGTCCGGGGGGGACTTTCAAAGCTGAGATTCTTTGAAAGGATGAATTGAAATTGGAGGTCTCACTGTTTGCAGGGGGCTCCTCAGGATTAGTCCTGGCCGAGCCCTGCAGTGTTTTTCTCAGGGTCATGGTCATGGGGAGGGGCCCAGGGACCTGGACTGAGATTGGTCTCTCTCTGCTGAGCGACTCCCATCAGACTGGCCCTTCTCTCTGTGGAGAATGTCTGCAGGCCTGGAATCCGGGAAGGGAACTCTCATCTAAGAAAGTTTGTCTCCACTGTGTTGTCCTGCACCAAATGCCCAAACCCAACCTTGGAGATGATGCAGAGGGGAATGGAGGATAGTCCAGGGCTGTCAGTCCTGTGTGTTCACCCACCCAACACCCAGAGGTCAGAGAGCAATCACTCATGATATACATTGAGTAATCCAAATCCTATTTCTTTTATTGAGCCTGGAAGGTATATTATTACTGTGTAGATTCCTGTGTCCTTCTGGGTGACCTGCTTTAATTGCAAGGATCCATCATAGTTTATTTTCTCTCGACCGCTGTATGCATACCCTGTTTTATAAATTCTTATGTGTGTTGCGAGAGTTGCAATATGATGATAGTAGTTTGCCCCTTCTCCCCCGGTACCACATGAAGCCTATAGCATTGGGAGGCATATTGCGGATACATAGAATCACATCCTTCCCTTTGGCAGCATTGGTTGATACAATAGCGAGTTGGGCAGTGGTTGCAGGCTCCAAAATTTAAGAGTGAAACTAGGAGGGAAGAGAGAAATTGAACAATATTTGGATGTATATGTTGGGATTGAAAGATGAGGCCCTGGATTTGGAACAGGTCTCTTCATCTCTCAGCCTTGGTGTGTGTGTGAGTGAGTGTGTGTGTGTGTGTGTGTGTGTGTGTGTGTGTGTGTGTGTGAGTGTGGTCAAGGTCAACAGCATGACAACCAATACTTCAGCACCTGTGAACCTGTTACTTTTTCTGTTTTGCAGTCTCTTTTCCAGGTGTCTGTTCAGCTCCCCCACTCACTGCACTCAGACCCCTGCTGACACTTAGGGGTGCCCATGGGAGGAACCTTCATGGACCACTTCCCTAAAGACTCTCTGTTAATCACTTTCTAACAGGTCTCTGCTCTGTTCTTTTTATAACACTTGTGGGTTCCTGACATCACATATAGATATTTTCTTATCTCTTTCAACCCACAGAACATGAGCTCCATGGGGACTGGAGCTTGCCCGATCTTTCATCCCCAGTGCCTGCAACAGGCTGCAAATACCTGTGGGTGAATGAATGTTCACAGAGTCCTGCGCCTCTTGGGGTGTATTTCCCCTGAGACTGGTGGTCAGGATAATGCTTAGCACCCCTGGTTAAGTTTTCCTCTGGTGCCACATGACATAAATTGTTATTAATATGGTAACATTTCAAAATTCAATACTCAGTGATGAATAACTTAGGAATTAACAGAAATTGAAGTTTCCCTGCCCCACTCCACTTCCAGATCATGAGATTTCCCTGGTAGCTGATACCCATCTCCTTTACCCATCCTACTCTGCCCCCCTGTCCTCTACCCTTAGGTCCACATAGAAGCCCTCCCTCCACTCTCAGAGCGCTGTTCTCCCCGGACACCCCAGCAAGTCCCTGTCTTTCCTCCTTCAGTCCACGCCCGGGTTGTTCCTTCCTTAATGGCCAAAAGGAACCCCTGCCAGTGGACAGGTCCTCGGCGAATAGGGGCTGAGAGTGACTGCATGGTGTCTGCTTCCTGCACTGTCCCTCCGTCTGTAAGAAGAACTTGGATTCCAGGAAAGCCCAAAGGCACTGCAGTACAAGCTGGTGGGATTTGCTGTCCCTTCTTCATTGTGCACTGGGCTTCCTCCTGGTGCAAGATCACTTACCTGGTCACGTGGACCAGGGCGGAGTTTGTGCCCAGGACCCAGCTCCTCCTCCCCTCATTTTTGCCACCTTTCCCCCTGTTTCCAGCTTAACATCCCTCTAAATTTTGGTTCCCTTGGAGCTGCTGAAATATCTGAACACACACACACAAACACACACACACACACACACACACACACACACATTACATGCTCTGTTTAGAAAAGCACCAGCCTGGGGCATCCAGATCATGGGCATTCCCCATGGCTTCCAGACAGGTGCACAGTAGCCTCCCCCCAGCCCTCTCTCTTTCACATTTGACTTTTCCCTTCAGAGCAGGAGTTCTGGGGCCACCTCACGAACTCTAGTCACAGGTATGTCACCACTGCTGTGCCTAGGATCACCTGTGAAACTTTGTAAAGGTTGTGATGCCCAGGTGACACCATAGATGCTGCTTCAGCAGCTGTCCAGCTAATGTGGATGCCCAACCAGAATGAGATCTGGTGATGTGGTGATGGGTCACCCCTCCCCCTCTCCTGTGCACAGGGAGGGTCTCCACATCCTGTTAAAATGCAGATTCTGACTCTGCAGGTGTGCAGTGGACCAGAGACTCTGCATCTGACAAGCTTTCAGGGGAGGTGGGTCTTACTGGCCTGTGGAGCCCACTTGCAACAGCAAGGCTGATGGGGCCACGTGTCCCCTGAGAGGATGACCATCTCATCCCAGCATTGGCCTCAGCTGTGTCTTGGTCTTGGGTCTGTGAGCAAAACAGAGAACCCCGTAGGCCCCAAACTGGAGATTATTTCTGCTTGTGACACAGAAACCCAGATGGGCACCGCGTCTGCCCTGTGTTCTCAAATGCACTGGGAAGGTTGGATTTCCTCCCAGCAGGAAGGCCACAGAGGTGACTGTGGGTGTGAGAAGGGGTCAAGCTGGGTGACGACTACAGAGGGGACCCTCCCTCTATCTCAGGTTGTCACAAGCCTGGCCTTTGCTTCGAGGGACAGAGACCCAGGACCAGGAGTCTTAGAAGGCCCTGCATTTCCTGGGAGTAAAGGGGAAGGTGTCCTGCATGTCATTGGAAGAGAAGACTGTGGTGGGAGCTCAGGTGGCTGTGGGCTCCCTGGTTGTCAGGGGTAGTTTCTGGGAGACCTTCCCTCTCTGTTGGCTGAGCCTGTCCTGGTGCTCCCTGACCTTGCGGCAGGGTCTGTTCGCTGCCTGGGGTAGTTTCCTTTCATTATCCCAACTTGTTCATGGGTGGTGCCAGGCATGTGATGGGGAGTAGCAAATAGATCCCTGAGAAAGCAGGTGCTCTTGGGCCTGTTACAGTAAGAAACTTCCCAACTGGTGAAGATTTTTATGAGTTTATTTTAACCTAGCTAATGTCCTATGCCTGGAAAAAGATCTCAAATCTTGAGCTTGGCAGTTGTCCAACTTATTCTATACATTATAATAAAAAAAGAAGATGGAAAAATTGTGTGAAATCCATTAGGAAGTGAAGAAATCTCTAGAATTGATAAGTAGCAAAATGGAGCAACACAGTTTTTTTTGTTTGTTTGTTTGTTTGTTTGTTTGTTTTTAGTTTTGGGTCAGGATAATTAACATCTACAGCACATAGAGAGGTTATACAAGGAACCAGGTAACATAACAAGTATGTTGTCTCATATGCTGGTCCCAGAGTCTGTGCCTACAAATCGTCTTGCAAAAAAACAACTACACTGATGTGTCAATGGTATGGTATCCAAGATGCATAAGAACAACGAACAGGGCTCACTTAACCTAAAGTCTGACCTTTGCTAACGAAGCTGTAGGCCTCAGACATGACTACCTGCCATCACCTGCCCTGTTAGGAATTTGTGATCAGACCATCCTGTGCAGTTATTTTTGGTCACTGAGCTTGTCAGGCCTGCCATGTGGCCCCCTGGGCTTGTCAGGCTTCTTTTGCAGCCCCTTTTTGTTGTTGTTGTTGTTGTTGTTTTATTCACAGTCCCTAGAAGTAGCAGGTGGGAAACAGCAGTCATGACGGTGGGGTCCAAAAGCAACTGCGGCAGCAGGGGATGGAAATCAGGCTCGTTCTACAGCTCCTTAGGCAAAGCCAGGTTCATGTGTGAATTCCCTGTGTTGTCTGTGTGTTTAAATGTCGCCACTTGGAGAGCAGAAGGGGACCTGCAGCCAATGTCAGGTGATGCAGCAGGGATGCTGACCAGAGAATGAGAGCTGACTCTGACACCTGGGCAGAGGTGGGCTCTGGCCTTCAAGCTTAAAGGCCATTCAGTTGGGGTCCAGTCCCTGTGGGCTCCAGGCCTCCTGACTCCATCCCAGGGCAGGGTGAGCCCAGTAAGAGCACAGGATCTGGGGCTGCTTCCATCACAGAGGGGCTGAGGTTCGAGTGTATTATGAGCCCAGTGTCATGAGAACTGTCCCCTCCGGTGGATGTGCTGTTTCAGGAAGAACTCTCTGTCCCAAAGGTTTCAATTACAGGACCTGGTGATGTCTCTTCTGAGGCTTTTAGTAGAGTGTGCCAAACTGGAGGGCTGATCCCCCAAATGCCCTGTGCATCTCCATCATTGCATTGGGGTGTTGCATCCAAGTCACCTGTGTCCCTGTCCATCCTCTGCTGTAGTCCTCCCCACAGGGCCCAAGATCTGAAGCAGCTCCACTTGGCGTGTCAACCACAGGAGCTGTGGGTCCCTCTGTTAGGGGAGGGGAGGCCCCTGTGTGACCCTCAGTGCTCTGAGATGGAAGCAACCCCACATCCTGGGTTCTCCTTTCCCATCCTGCTGAGGAAGTTCCCCTTGCTCCCCAGGACATCATGGGCTGGTGAGATGTTCAGGGACTACAGGCAGGAGTACCACAAACCAGGGACCTTCCTACAAGGTCAGTGTGAGCTCTCTTTTCCCATGGTAGTACCTCTACCTGGGGTGAAAGATCCAGAGTGTCTGCCAGGTAAGGGCTCTGTGAGAAGACAAAGAACAGAGGCTGCTGTCGAGGACCCAGCAATATGAGACATCATTCACAATGTGGAAATGGGGAGGGTTGTGATTTTCTGGGAATGGAGGTCAGTCTGATTCTTCATTGTTAGTTTGTACTATTTTCCACCCCCTGATTGTGTGAGGGGGAAAAACCCATGGCTGAGTCATCCCCAGACACTTGTGGCCTCCTCCCATGCTGACACCAATGTCTTCGTGCCTATAAGGAACATAGTTTTACCACTAGTGTAACACAGGATGACATGCTTCCAATGGGTCGTTTCCCTCATCTATTTAATGAGTGTTTACTGAGCATCTGTCATGTGTGAGGCCAGGGATGGGCCCTGGGACTTGAGAGAAGTGGACATAGGTGTGACCTGTGCTCATGGAGTTTATCTTGTAACAAAGACAGACTCTCAGAGAAATCACAGCACTAAGGAGTTAATTATAATCCAGAGGAGGACCACGAAGAAAAGTTGTATGACCTTGAGTCTCAGCTTGTCTGGGGATCACAGAGAGAACTTCTGAGAAAGTGACCTCTTGGCTGAGACCTGAAGCATGAGTGACCATTCACCCTTTGGACAGAGGATGGTGGGTAAGAGCTGCCTGCAGATGACTGGACTTTGGTGGGCCGATGCCTGGTTGGATGGAGGAGCTTTCAAAGTCCAGTGTGGGCAGTGTGAAGAGTGAGAAGGAATGTGGACTGAGTAATGCTGGTGAGGTTGGAACCTACTGGGCTGTGGGTGCTGTTGAGGTGGGGTCAGCAGACACCTGAGGAGGCTGCAGGCTGTGGAGTAGCTCACCCCCCTTTGATGGACAAGATGAAAAATGTGCAAAAAAAAGTCATGTTACAGTTTTGAATTTTATATTCAACTGATACTTTAAGCAATATTTTGTATGTGTTTATTTAAATTTAACATATTTATTGAATTTTAGTTGGCATATAATAAACTTACCATATTGAAATTATACTAATTATTAAGGTTTGCCAGATGCATGCACCAGAGTAGTTGTTACAATGAAGAAAATGAACATGTTCTTCACTCTTAAAGCCTCCTCCGGACCTCTTATACTCTCCTCACTCTGTCCCTCTCCCACTCCTTCCAACTCTTATCTGCTTTCAGTCATTATAGATGAATTTGCAATTTATTCAGTTTTCATAATTTGAACCATATAATATGTAATTTTGGGCGAATGGTGGCTTCTAGAATCAACACCATTATCTTGAAATAGTTCTTTCCTTTTTAATCAGTCAGGCCTATTCCATTGTAGGATGCACCAAACTTGTTTAGCCATTCGCCCATTCGTGGGCATTTGTGTTGATTCACATTTTGTACTATTACAAGTAAACCAGGCACTAACTTTTGTGTAGAAAGGTCGTTAGCACACAGAATTAGGTGCTTGTAAAACCAATGAAGGGCCAGAGAAATGGAAGTCAGTGAGTTGACACAGAAAGTCTGGTTTCAAGGTCCCATTGCCACAGCCATACCCAGAGGAAAAGAAACACCTGCATCTTCACATAAAGCTCTGTAGGCAGAGCCCACCTACCAGGAGCAGGAATCACAGCCCCTTCTCCCTCCCGGAGTCCAAACTACACACAAGTGCATGTCAGAGTCTGACATTAATTCACACCTGGATTCCCAGGCATTAGAAGTGGGAAAGGTGGAATTTAACCTTTCAGCCCCTCTGGTATAGGAGGAAATAGAAAGGGGTGGAGCATAGATGTCAAGTGCCAATAGACAATACATGGCATGGTTGAGTCCACTTGCAGGCTGTGTGATTCTGGGCAAGTGATCCCACTTCAAAAAGTCTCAGTTTCCTCATATGATTTCATAGAAAGATATATCCTGGTTCTTAGAATAGAGCAGTTTAAATTCTTGAAATTTTCTGAGTGATATGGGCAATAAGAGTGTGTTTTGTCCCAATGAGGTAACTCCTGACAGGCCTCTGGATAGTTGCAGGGTGAGGACAGGTTGCCATAAAGGCCAAATCTTGATTAGAAGCCTGGAATTTTCAGCTGCCAATGTAAGAAACATTTAAACCTGTAGAGAATTTTTATGAGTTTGAGTCCAATTGACAACAATTGCCAGGAAGCAAAATCTCAACTAAAAATGGCAGTTTTGCACCTTATGTTATACATTACAATCAAAGCAGGAGGCATAAGAGTTTAAATAAAAGCCATTGGTGATAGGTTCGGAAGGTGGGAGAAAGGAAAATAGGGAAATCTCTGAGATTGGATTAAAAGTAAAACAGATAGACACATACTTCTTTTGCATTGGTTGATAGAGGATAGTTAGCAGCTAACAATTAATATGATGACAACAGCAATGACGAATTTTGTGGCTTCCCCTCTGGCGCAGTGAGAGTCTGGAAAAAAAGAAAAATTTTTCCTGATATTCCTAATATAAGTTATCATGAATACAAAAAGACAAGAGACATGTTCAGTTAACATAAAGATTCAGCTTTGTTAGGAAAAAATACCTAAGACATAGTTACCCAACATGACGCACTTTTAGTTAGAAAGTTGTCATTTCAGGCCATCCTATGTGGTTACTTTAAGTCTCTGATTTTGCACTTCATACTATGCAGGCCTCCTCTGAGCTTGTCAGCTTTAGTACGTGGCCCCATTTTCATCCACACCTCCCCCTTTGGGTTATAAATCAAACGCAATGATACACTGATTACCAACCTTTTGGTTGGAAAATGTGGTTTCATGGTGCTAGAAAGGCTCACCACTAGGAAGTCTTAGTTTACCTAGCTGAACTATGGACCATTGGGGATAGGGCAAGACTGAAACCTTGGATGGAAGTCAAGGTCAAATTTTCTCAAAAGTGAAAAGCAGGTAAATGGGAGACAGTCAGGTTCCACTGATCTTCATTAAGAAAAAAAAACACTTTGTCCCTGACCAGTGTCACTAAGTGATTAGAGTTTCAGCCTGCAGTTCCTGGTCAAGGTCATTTGTCTGGGTTGTAAGTTCAATCCCTGCTCCCAATCATGATGCATGCAGGAGACAGGCAATTTTGTTCCTCTCACATCGATGTTCCTCGCCCACTCTCTTTTTCTCTCTTGCTCTCTCCCTCCTCTCTCCCTTCTACTCTTTCTAAAAATCAGTGGAAACCATATCCTTGGGTTAGGATTTAAACAAAACAAAAAAAACACAATAAAAAATAAAGAAAAACATTTTGGGTCATTCATAACCTATAAGCTATCGTGATCCAAATTTCGATGTCTGTCTCATTTCTCTGTATTTTTCATCTAGTATAACACTTACTTATAGTTTGAGGGCAAACTATACACCTCTTCAGTTTTCACATTCTGATCATGAGATGGGTTCTCATTTACAATGGTCCACTTATTTCCCATTGGAAACACTCAAAGGTCATTCATTATTAATCTGATTCCTTCTGGTTGTGCAATTGGAACTGTAATCATATTTGGGGACAAGGCTGTAAGAACCCAATGGTGTATATTACAATTGTCTTCTAAAAATTTCATACACCATAAAGACAGTAAGAACATCATAAGTAAATTTCCTGTGCCTCAGCTGCAGTTATAGAGGAACATGTTTTTATAGCTGCTTCAGCTTCATGTGAATTAATATGGTTAGTAGTCTTTGTTGGGTTATGGTATAAGCATATCCCCATAAATAGGTTCTGGTATTTCTACATAATATTTCTCAATATTCCTTTTCCACTAACCTCTACAGCTTCCCTTGTTTTCAGTTTTCCTCTTTTTACTCTTTCAGAAATAATTAACTTGTTAGGTCAAACTACTTACTTTTAACTTCTCTTAAAAATAACAAGCCTGACTGTCTTGGCTCAGTGGTTGACCATCAACCTATGAATCAAGAGGTCACAGTTTGATTCCCAGTCAGGGCACTTGCCTGGGTTGTGGGCTCGACCTCCAGTGTTGGTTGTGCAGGGGGTAGTCAATCAATGATTCTCTCTCATCGTTGATGTTTCTATCTCTTTCTCCCTTTCCCTTCCTCTCTGAAACCAATACAAATTTTTAATATATTTTATTGATTTTTTACAGAGAGGAAGAAGGATAGAGAGTTGGAAACATCGATGAGAGAGAAACATCGATCAGCTCCCTCCTACACACCCTCCACTGGGGATGTGCCCACAACCAAAGTACATACCCTTGACCAGAATCAAACCTGGGATCCTTCAGTCCGCAGGCTGACGCTCTATCTACTGAGCTAAACTGGTTAGGGCAATACAAATCTTTTTAAAGAACACTCCCAGATCCCTTTCCTCCTTTTGCAATAGCATTCCTCTACATTTCAAAATGTTATCAGAAATAAAAGCCAGGCATTGAGCGAATTTACCTAAGACCAGCTGGTAATGTGCAGGTATTTGCCTTCATGCAGGAAAGATTGCAGAATATGAGTCCAGATGATTTTGAGACTACATTTATTAAAGCTTGGGGCAGTAAAACCAGGAAGGGCCTGGGATACAAGAACCAGTAGGAGAGAGACAAGGGGTGGCTGCTTCAGCTCTCTAGAAACTTTATGGGACAGAAGTGAGCCTATGCAAAGCTGCTGTCAGCTCACTGGAAAGTCAGAGGCAATGAGACTTGGGGACAAGTTCAGCGGGTTAGCCCAAGATGAGCTACTGCTGCCTATTGTTTCCCTTGTTGCAAGTCTCCTGGGTATCACTTATGGTTTAGATGAAAGAAAATTCACTGGAAAAGGAGATTTCAGTGGATGTGCCCCAAGAGAGGCACATGCAGTCTTCTTTGTCGTTAGGGATTTTATCTACTTTTCAAAAGTGGGGTCTTAGGGGAGGTCTCAGGGAACATCTCAATAGAATATTTATCAACATTTCCAGGTTTCCCCTTTCAGCTCGTGGTCTTCACTGATTGGTCAACAGCAGGACAGAAAATCTAAGTCACACAACCAATGGTATGCCCAGGAAGAAAAGGCCACCCTGAAGGCAAGGTCTAGGATCAGTTTTGCCCATTGCTAGGTACCGGAGGCTTTCTGCCCTGGTGACCTTCTGCATCTGGCTGTAAATTCCTAGGCCAGTTTATTCAGCTATCTCTCTCAGTATCCCCATTCTACAGGCAAAGGAATATTCCTAACTTCTTACTATAATTTGACTACATTTTTTGGAATGACTTTCAAATATTTCTGTCAGACTAGTGATGTGTCAAATGAACCAGTCACTAAAATACTTAAAACTGGAGGCTTCTAGTAAATAAGGTTCTTTTTTGTTTTTTTAAAGGTTCTTTATACAGGACAAAATTGTTCTAGTTGAGCTAGAGTTGGTAGAAAAAAGAGGGATGTTCAACAGAATAGAGTCATCCATGGGGTTAATAGCCAGTTACACCAGAAGGGGAAAATGGAAGGATCAGGGAAAGACTCCCGCTTACTTAACCCCCTCACATAGGCCCTGGATCTAAAGTTCTGGAACCCTTGTCCTGTCCTAACCTCAGGGAGTCCTGGGCTAGGAGAGGTTTGTGAACTCCCTCAGAATAATGAGTACAAAAAGATTGAAGAAAAAAGGAACAAAGCAATGGATTCTTTGAAAATCCATCCTCATTAACAACAACAACATAAATTAGAAGATTCAAAATTCTTAACTCTCCATACTACTCAAAGCAGTCTGCAGATTCAATAAAATATATTGTAATCCCAAAGGCATTTTTATTTTTTTTATTTTTTAATTAAATCTTTATTTTTCAGATTATTACAGTTGTTCCTCTTTTTCCCTCCTTATCTCCCCCACACCTGGTTCCCACCCCACCCTCGGCCCTCACCGCCCCCCCACTCTGTCCTCATCCATAGGTGCAGGATTTTTCTCAGTATCTTCCTGCATCCCCCACACCGCTTTCCCCCCGAAGAATAGTCAGTCCACTCCCTATCTATGCCCCTGATTCTATTATAATCACCAGTTTATTCTGTTCATCAGATTATTTATTCCACTTGATTTTTAGATTCACCTGTTGATAGATGTGTATTTGTTGTTCATAATTTGTATCTTTACCTTTTTCTTCTTCTTCCTCTTCTTAAAGGATACCTTTCAGCATTTCATATAATACTGGCTTGGTGGTGATGAACTCCTTTAGCTTTTCCTTATCTGTGAAGCTCTTTATCTGACCTTCAATTCTGAATGATAGCTTTGCTTGGTAAAATAATCTTGGTTGTAGTTTCTTGGCATTTATCACTTTGAATATTTCTTGCCACTCCCTTCTGCCTGCAAAGTTTCTGTTGAGAAATCAGGTGACAGTCTTATGGGTACTCCCTTGTAGGTAACTGACTGTCTTTCTCTTGCTGCTTTTAAGATTCTCTCTTTGTCTTTTGCTCTTGGCATTTTAATTATGATGTGTCTTGGTGTGGTCCTCTTTGGATGCCTTTTGTTTGGGGTTCTCTGTGCTTCCTGGACTTGTAAGTCTATTTCTTTCACCAGGTAGAACAAGTTTTCTGTCATTATTTCTTCAAATAGGTTTTCAATATCTTGCTCTCTCTCTTCTTCTGGCACCCCTACAATTCGGATGTTGGTACCCTTGAAGCTGTCCCAGAGGTTCCTTACACTATCTTCGTATTTTTGGATTCTTTTTTCATTTTGCTTTTCCGGTTGGGTGTTTTTTGCTTCTTCGTATTTCAAATCTTAGACTTGATTCTTGCGATCCTCTAGTCTGCTGTTGGGAGTCTGTATAATATTCTTTATTTCAGTCAGTGTATGCTTAATTTCTAGTTGGTCCTTTATCACAACCTCAAGAGTCTCACTAGATTTCTTGAGGGTCTCATTAAGTTGAACGGCGGTTTCTAGAAAATTCTTGAAAAACATTAAAAGTGTGGTTTTGAACTCTATATTCAGTAGTTTGCTTTCCTCCGTTGCTGTCATTTGTGCCCTGTGTCTTTGTCTCCACATTTTTTTATGCTTCGCTGTGTCAATAGAGTGGCTTTCTGTGCTAGGTGTCCTATAGGGCCCAGTGGCTCAGCCTCCCCAATTACCTGAGGTAGACATCCTTGGTGCATCCCCTTGTGGGCTTTGTGCACAGCCTTGTTGTAGTTAAGTCTTGATTGTTGTAGGTAACACTGGGAGGGATTGACCTCCAGGCCAATTGGCTGTGAGAATCAGCTGTGTCTGCAGTGGGAGAACTTCTGTGCTGGAGACACCCCTCCAGGGCAAGACTTGCTTCAATGGGGCTTTGGTGCTCACTGATTCTGCCCCCTGAGTGTGTCATTTATGGATCCGAGCAGCTGCATTCTGGATGGTCCCACTCTGACCACTGGGCTCACTGGCTCTTGGATCTCTAAGGAGGTGCTAACCTAGCCTCTGCCTGAGGCTATCCAGCAGGAGCGAGCTGTGAAGCAATGCAAGTTGCCATGGGACCTAGGGCCAGCTGCAGTTTGTTAGGTAATTATCAGATTGCCAAGGGCCAGGCCTTTCAAATGCAAAAGCCTCCATGCTCAGCTTGGGCAGGACTGGGTACCAGGGGATCAACAGGGCAGAGTGAGCAGTTATGGCTGCTCTCAGTCCTGCCCTCAGAGGCCCCGCTTCTCAATGTTCCAGCAATCTCTGCAAGCACCTCTCGGAGAAAGCTGTCCTCAAGTTCCGACCTCTGCCAAACAGTCCAGTTTCTCCCATATGTGTCTGGGTCCCCAGAGACTCAACCAGAACTGGAGTTCAGAGCAGTCAGGAGCTTAAGAATCCCTCCTTATTGAAAAAGTCAACAGTTCCCTCAGCCGCCAGCCCTCTCTGCATGCGCCCAAAGGCATTTTTAAACAAATAAAAATGTCATTCTTAATGCATATGATATCTAAAGGACCCTGAGGAGACAAAACAATCTTCTTTACTTTCCTGAAAACCAGTATTTAGTGTAGACTTTATTGTATCTGTTTAATCCTATTCACATTTAAGCCAACATTCTGTGATTTCTTTAAATTCAAAGCTCTGAAGTACATCACAGATGGAGAACCTTCCTCTTCGAGTTACAGGGGTGGGAGAGAGGTGGTCCTGCTCATTAGAGTAGAGAAAGACAAAACTCATTCACATTCCTTCTCAGCTCCTTTAGGTTACTTTGTTGTGGTGCCGCCTTCTGGTGGCCTCATTACAACTAGCACCTCCCAAATACGGCCAAAACATTTTTTCTTAAATTTTTTTTAATTGATTTAAGAGAGGAAGGGAGAGGTAGACAGAGACATAAACATCAATGATGACAGAGAATCATTGGCATCCTCCTGCATGCCTCACACTGGGGATCGAGTCTGCAACCTGAGCATGTGCAATGAGTGGGAATGGAACCATGAATTCCTGGTTCATAGGTGGACTCTCATCCACTGAGCTACACCGGCCAGGCTCAAAACATTTTTTTCCAGCCCGGGGTCTCTGCTAGGGTTGTAAGAAAGTAAAGTGAGTGTCATTAAAAATTTCAACAATGGTGGGTAAGGACACATAGGTAATACCTTAATCAATAAAGAAAAAAGAATTTCAAAATGGCAAAACAAAGTATTAAAACTACTGCAGGCCATTCTAAGTGACTTCACAAATTGGGATCCGATGAAGTTGGCCCTCCCTAGCAGAGCAAATAGATGAGTTCATCCTCTAAGTTAATTTCATCCCATATTTAATCCATAAAATACCTAGAGTCCTCCAATCATCATCAATTTGAGAAATAGAGACTCTCCCTCTAAAGATGAACAAAACGATACGATTTCTAACTGCCTTAGTAAGACATGTGTGCTTTGAAAGGTGGAAGTGGATGCCTGCTACTGTTGATGCTCTATGACAGTGACATCAGTGATGACAGTGACAACAGTGTCAGGGTCAGTTCTAATGATCAGCAGCTTATGCAAAGTATGAACTATAAGGACATACACGACTCTGACCATTCAGGGGTCTGACACATCTATGAGGATTTCATGGCTCCAATAGTCTGGGCCATGCTGGATGGTACCCTCCAGAGTAAAGGAGAAATTTCTGTGCTTGTACCTTCATCTGATTGATGTTAGGAGAATGAAAGGTGCTTTGATAAGCCTCTTGTTATACCTCATAGAGAATGACATGCACATTCCTACAGTTTGTTTCTATTCTAAGGCGATAGAACAATAGCCATTGACCAGCTTCTAGGCCTCAGGAGAGACAGAGAGTCTGAACATGGGCTGTAAGGTGACCCAGTAGCCAGAACTGCTCATCATGATCTGGGTTCTATCACACCCACCAACAGAAGGTCAGGTGGTGAGAGAAGCATCCATCACAGATGGAAGTGAAACATCCTGCATTAGATGAGAACAGGAGGCCAAGAAAATGGGCACCTACCACTCTAGCCCTGTGACCTGTCACAGAGCTCTCACCTGTGGAATCACAGGAAGTTCACTTTGACTGGTCAAGAAAGAAGGAAAAGGCTCCACTCACTCTAGTTTATCTTGGCCCTCAATTCCTCCTCCCCCAACACACACCGTCAGCTACTCCCTTGCCTGTCCCTAGGCACCTAGTCAGACTTACTCACTGACACACAAATGCCCTGAGACATGACTAACTTGTTGACTTAGCTGAGCCATGTCTAGTGGTATGAGAATTAAATTTGTCCTTTCATGGATCTCCCAGGTCATGTGGAAACCGCTGCCTCTGGGCAATGCTTTGAGATCCAGCTGCACATGTCTCTACTAGGTCAAATCTGGAGACTGGACACCTCAGGCCCCCAATTTTGTCTTCAACTCCAAGCCTACCCTGCATTCCCCACCTTACCCCATTAACATGCAACCCCTTTTCTAGGCTGACTACCCTGCACTCCAACTCCCTTCCTGATACAAATCCCGAACTCCCAGGAATCATCGTCTATGTTCATAATGTCCCTATTCTACAATTCCTCATTTCATCTTCAGACTCCTAGTCACCAATTGGATGCTCATCTCCTTCTCCCCCTTGCCCGTATCACATGTCCTCTACCAGACTTGTGCTCCCTCTTGTCCCAATGTCAGGGCATTATACAGAGTCTTCAACTACCTTGTCATTTCCCTTACCCTTGTCTCACACTTCATGCCCTTCCAAGTCTATGGGAATAGGACCCTCCCACCTTTTGCTGCACCAGCTCCAGTGGTTTCTCCCTCAATAGCTAATTCAGCCTCTCACTAATAAATCTAAACTCCATTCTTAGTCCACCAAAAGCCCTGTTCCATGGGACCCTAAGTCCCTTTGAATCCGCATAATGCGTAACATCCAAACCTTCCCAGGCTTTATAATTTCTCATCCTTACGCTGAGAAGACACCATCCCTCCATCTGCCCCCTCATACCCACATTTTCTTATCCACAATCCTTCTCTGGCCAGGTTTCCAAGGATTTCAGCTAAATATCACAGAGACCACAAGGAGCAGAAAAGGAAATAGAACCAGAAGAGAGATTCATTTCTGATTTCCAAGGTTCTGGTTATGGACTCTCTAAGAACTGGCACATGGAGTTTGTAAAAACAACAAAGAATGAGGACAGTGATGCCTGGCCTGAGCTCCAGGTCACAGAGTGCACAAAATAAGGTCATTGACTGCAGGCCTGTGCGTGACTGACATGACAAAGATCCTGGATATTTACTGGAGTTCTGGAGTTTTCTGACATAATATTTTTTAAAATCTCTGTGACCTTTCCCAAGAAAGTGCAGTTAAAGTGCATGTGGAATAAGAATACTCTTAATGGTTAGGCTGCTGTGCAGGTGAACTCAGATTCTGGGACAAAGGCCACTCTAAGGCAATCTAGGGCCACGGAATGATCTGGGCAGTCAGGTCATCTGTTTTGGAGGGTAAGTCAGAAGTGAGGGAGGCAAGTTAGAAACATTTATTTGGAGGATTATAGCCAGATAAGGAAATATGGGAAAATTTTAAAATAAGGTAAGATGAGCAAGATGACAGGATCAGCTAATTACAGGTAGGTGATGTCAAAAGAAAACATGCATTGGGCTAATTGAAAGAAGCAAGAAACACTTTAGTGAAGATCGACCATGCAATAGGACAGTGAGACTGAGCTCAACACCTTCAAAATAAAAGGCTGGGGATATTTTAAGAATGGCAGCAGGAATCATAGGCATCTGTGTTGGCTAGTTGGCTTTACACAAAAGAAAAGTAAAACTTCTCCTGAAATACCGATAGGAGGTCCTTTCACCTCTTGGCTATAAATGTCCTCACCCAAGTTAGGCTGCTATCCTCCCTCATAGACTGGGACACAGGGACACCACGGGGATTAAATTTCAAAAGGATGGGCAAAGGCTTTTGAGACAAATATTCTATAGGACATAACACTGGCAAAAAGTTTTTAGGGAGACTTACTTATATTTCAAATGGGCAAAGAAAAAATCTGCAATTTCAAATTGCGATTACATTTCTGAAGAAAATGCTCTAAAACAATGGAGGTCAGAGGCCTGCAGTCAGGAAAAACCCATCTAAACATAAGTGACTCTGAGGCAACATTAAGCACCCCCCCGCCCCCCATCATAATAAAACAGCATTCTGCACAGTGGAGGAAAATAGCATTAAGTATCTTTCAGACAAATCCAGTTTGCATCTTCATCAGTTCCTGCATTTATAAGCAGGTGAAAAATAGCTGAGAGTCCCTGAACAGAGCCAGGATCTGATCTCCCATAAGGCTGTGCAATTGGAGTTTTCCATGGAGACATTACATTTCCCTCTATAGTCACCTTCCCTTTGATGAAAGGAAATATCCAAGGAAGAAGAGTATTTGTGATCCTACATCATGGCTGGTGTCACTCAATTTGACTAATTAGTGACCTAAGCCCAGAGGAATGACATTCACACATAGTTTGCTCTGTTACACATGTTTCTATGAAACCTAAGATGGGAGTTCTAACAGCCTCTTGAGGCTAGGAAGCCTCACCTTCACACTTCACCTGCAGTCTCTCTAGCTTAGGGAGATGCCCTCTTCCCCAAGAGATTCCAAAATACCCATCAAGAGAAACTTAGCTCCATAAAAAGTGAAGTCATTTCTAATTCTCAGGATGTCAGTCTGAACTAGGACATTTGAGACAAAGCCTTGGTTGTATAACCAGCATTTCCAATTATATCCTATTAACAAGGAAAACAGTGACCTACTGAACTTATGGAAATCGATCCACTGCCACAAAAATAAAAAGTATTTAAGAGGGCTTTAGAAATATTTTAGGAGAAGTAAATCAGGAAGAAAAAGATCAGTGTTGATACCCACATGAGAGTCCCCCTGTACATTCTTGCTGTCCAAAACAGTGTCCAGGTACCCCCCACAGGACCCATTGGAGAAGGGACAGAGCTTGGACTCCTGGAAGCTTATCACATGCTCCCACTAGTCATCACAAGACCACTGCCCTTGCTGGGAGGGATCGGTGTCACCTTCACTGTGGAGATGGTGCAAACAGGACCAACCAGAGGTGGGATCTGGTGTGGAATGTTAGCTTCCGTCAACAATAACCTCAATGCTAGCTCTCATTTTTGAGCATTTATTGACTCAGTTCAAGTCTTCTAAGGACTTTCCATCTTCACAACAAATTAATTTCAAGGGTGAAAAAAATTTATTCAGGGTTTAATAACATTGATAAGGAAAGCAGGGTCACTAATATTTTACATCCAGCTCATCCGCTTCACTTTCAGCAGAACTGATGGGTTTGGACACTTCACACTGGTAGTTCCCAGAATCCTCCTTCCTGACAGGGTCTATGGTGAGAGTTCTGTTGCTCCAGGACAGCTTCATGCTCTTACAGACCCATGTTATTGAAGAACCACTGGGTGAGGGTCACAGTTAAGTAGCAGATCAGGAGCACAGCATTCTCATTCTCTGTGACTGTGGTGTTGCTCTCTAGGAGGGTGGGCACTCTTGTAGTCTCTGTGAAAAGACCATGGACTGATTGAGAGTGGGCTTGGGACTTGGGGTCCTGCTACATTCTGAGACATCTCAGCCACTCACAGTCCTCAGCTAGCTCTGTAAAGGTCACCAGAGGATGGTCCTACCTCTGCAGAAGGACTATTGTCTTCGTTCAGGTGACAATGTGTAAGGAGAGAGCTGCACTTCTTCTCTGATCCCACATAACCCCAGGGTGACCCCTGACTTGTTCCCCAGACATCTCTATAGCATCAGCATAGGGAATACCTTCCCAGCTAATGTTTGCTATAACCTCATCATCAGGTAGCATTTTTCTCTCATGAGCTTTTATTAATTCTTTCTGTCATTAACTTCAAAAAAGATGAGGTCCCATTCTTCATGTAAAATTCCATGTATGTTGTGTAAGGCAGGCTACCACCTCTGTCCATCTCTGGGGCCAAGGGATCTTTATAGAAATTGAAAAGGCATTTACCTCTTTTTAAATAATTTATTAGGCAATAAAGATGGCCCAACCCAGTCTTCATGATCTTGGAACTGGAGAAGTTCCAGCTAAATGACTTTTCAGTCTAAAAAGACTTTATTTCCTGGCCTGCAGATTGAATCTCATGGTAAAATAAGTCTCTAGAGAGAAGTGGTTATAGTTTTAACAAAAGACAGGAGCTGTAGCACTAGAAGGAAATTTTTCAATATGATAGATGCTATACATGAAAGCCCACAACTAACCCAACATTCCATGGAGAAACTTGAAAAATGTCACTAACATCATGAAGAAGACAAGGATACCGTTTTTCTTTTTTAAAAATATATTTTATTGATTTTTTACAGAGAGGAAGGGAGAGGGATAGAGAGTTAGAAACATCGATGAGAGAAAAACATCGATCAGCTGCCTCCTGGACACCCCCTACTGGGGATGTTCCTTCAGCCCAGGTACATAACCTGGACCAGAATTGAACCTGGGACCCTTCAGTCCCCAGGCCAACGCTCTATCCACTGAGCCAAAACGGTTAGGGCGAGGATGCTGTTTTTTCTACTTATTAACTATAGTAGTGGAAGAACTGGCTGGAAAAATTCAGGCAAGATGATAAAATAAGAGGTATCCAAATTGGAAAGGAAGAAGAAAATTTTGTTTTAAAAAAGACAACATAATCAGATATGGAAAACCATAAAAATTTCACCACACATACACACACACACCAAAAAGTTTTTAAGTCCTGATAAAAAAGGCAAAGTTGTTGGAGACAAAATCAACACTCAGCATCATTTCCATTTTCTCAACAAAATGAACAATGCCATAAAAAATTTAAGAGAACAGTTCCATTTAAAATAGCATCAGAGAGACTAGAATACTTAGAATTAAGTTAATGAATAAGATGAAGATATATACACTGAAAACTACCAAATGTCTCTGAAAGAATGTAAAGAAGAAACAAAATACCTTGACAAAAATCCATGTTCATGGGTTGGAAGTACCCCAAATATCTTCCTATTTGATACAATCCTTATCTAATTCTCTATGACTTTTTTCAGAAATAGGAAAATAAACTTTAAAATTCATAATGAATTTCAATGGACCCACAAATTATTTCAATAATCTTAGAAAATTAGAACAAAATTGGACGTGTTACACTTACTAATATCAAATTTTACGACAAAGCTGAAGTAACCAAATTATGGTGACACTAACATAAAGACTTCTATTTGTCAAAAGACACAATCAAATGGTTTTGACAAAGGAGCCAAGACTGTTCAATGGAGAAAGGACAGTCTTTTCAATAAATGGTGTTGAACAGCAGCATCCACATGCAAACAAATGGAGTGGGCCATCCCTTATACCATAAAAAACAGTTAAGTCAAAATGGGATTGAATCCTAAATGTGAAACCTAAAACTATAAAACTCATTAAAGAAATTATAGAGGGAAGCATCATGACATTGAATTTGAAATGATTTCTTGAAAATGACTCTAAGAATACAGGTAAAAAAAATAGGTAAATTGGATATTATAAAAAAGAAAAGCTTCCGTTCATCAAAGGACACAAGCAACAGAGTGAAAGTTGATCTATGAAATGTTAGAAAATACTTTGCAAGCCATATATAAGATGAGGGGTTAATATCTAGAATATACAAAGATCTCCTACAACTCAACAACAAAATCAAATAACCTGATTAAAAAATGGTGAAAACACTTGAACACATATTTCTTCAAAGATGACATACAAATGGCCAGCATGGTTATCCTATATAATAAAGCGCTAATATGCTAATTAGACCGGATGGCGGAATGACCTTCCAGAATCACCAGTGGGCAGGAGGTGAGGCCACAAGGCAGCCGTCTGAGGCAGCCCGGGCTGTGAGGGCCGAGGCAGCCAGGGCTGCGAGGGACAAGCCCCTTGCACGGATTTTGTGCATCGGGCCTCTAGTAAATAGATATCCAACATCACTGATCCTTAGAGAAGTCTAATCCAAACAACAATGAGATATCTTTGTATACCCATTAGGATGGTCACTATTGGAAACATAGAAAATAACCTGTGTTGGCCCAAAATGGAAAAATTGGAGCAGGGCCCACTGTGGATGAAGACACAAAATGCTGCAGCTACTATAGAAAATAATGTGGAGGCAGATAAGAAATAGACTTACCATGTACCATGTGGTCCAGCAACCTCACTTCTGCTTTTATATCCAAAGGAATGCAAAGCAGGACTTTGAAGAGATATTTACACATCCATGTTCATTGCAGAATTATTCACGATAGCTAAGAGGTGGAAGCACCTCTATTTTTCCTAGAGTAACATAAAAAATGTAGCACATACATATACAATGGTACCTTATTCAGCCTTATAAAAATGGTAATTCTGGATAGTTTGTTCCATGAAACAAGCCAGTCACAAGAAGACAGGAACAGTGTGTTCCACTTATATGTATCTCAAGTATTCAAATTTACAAAAACAAAAAATTTTGGTCACTGAGAGCAAGAGAGGCAGCAAGGATAATGCCAAGATTTCCTAGAAGAATGGATTTGACCTTGACTGAGAAGAGGAGGATTTGGGGAGGATCTGGTTTGGAGGTGGGGAGGATAAAGATTTTGTTTGGTACACATTACAATATAGGTGCCCAAGTATGTCTAGGAAAGATTCCCCAGATCGGCTTAACTCATTCTCTCCTAAACCCTTTGGGAAACACACACACACACACACACACACACACACACACACACACACACACACAGAAGCAAAAACAGAAACACACACACACACACACAAAAAAAAACAACTCAGAAGCTGGAGATAGCAATTCCAGGAAACTCTGAGAACAGGATCAATTTGTGAGTTCTGGAGAAGGGAAGCGGTTTTCTGTGGTGTGGATTGTGACTCTCCCACACTCAGGGCCATGGAGCTGGTCGGTCCTGGACTGTGGATATGGAGACTGCAGAAGGACTGTTACTCAAGACCAATGCAGCATGTCCATTTCCCAGTGTTTTCATCCAGGAAGTAACAGCAACACTTTAGAAAATCAAGTCTCCAGTCCTGCCCTTAGAGATCATTCAGGAAAATGCAACTTTAGTCTGCTTCCCAATACATAAAAATTAAATTAAATGAGTAATATTTTTCTTAAAAAGGAAGGCAGACTATTTATGGTCTGGTTAATGAACTGAGAATAATAATTTTTGTCTTTTTCATTTTACAATATTTTACTTTATTTCTCTGACCATTTATTTTAATTTTATCCTCATGATATAAAAAAATAACAAAACAAATGAAAAAAATATGCCAGTGCCCATTATATATCATTTGGACAAAGAGCCAAGTCCTTTGGGCTTCAAGGACAAATCTTAATCAGTTTGTAAGATCCAGAGAAGGTAAATTGTTTTGAGGTGACACTACACAACCCAAGGAGATTATAACTCCCTCTGCAGGTGGAACATAAAATAGTTATTCCATGTCTGATATTCACACTAGAAGCAAAGCCAGGTCCCAGCTCTCTCCTGTTTGATTCTTTTTCTTGTATTTTTGACAACACTGAATGTTGCCTGATAAGCCCTGTGTCTCTGTGTGTTCTGTTAAAAGTTATCACAGGAAGGTACTGGTTTCTTTGGGCCATACTGAGGATATCTGCCCCAAAAAATGAGAGCTTTTCTGGATGGAAGCAAAGTTATTTAAATGACATACTTTGAGTTTATTTACTAACTTTTTGCATTATCTACTGCAAGGTCTTTCCTCTTGGAAGATTAAAACTCACCTGATTTCTTTCTCATCACCAATTCTCTCCCTCTCTCTCTCTCTCTCTCTCTCTCTCTCTCTCTCTCTTCTCTTTAGTATTTTTTAAGACCAATATTTAGTGTAGACTTATTGTGTTCGTTTAATGCCATTCACATTTGAGCTGACTACCTGATATTTCTTTAAATTTGAATCTCCAGAGAACATCATAGACAGACAACCTTCCTTCTGTGAGCTACAGATGTGGGCGTGGGATGGTCCTGCTCTTTAGGCACTTGTAATGCCATAAACAGAGTAGAAAAAGCCAAGTACTTATCTACATCCCTGCACTGATTCTCCAGGCTTCATTGCCGCTGTACTGCTCTCTGTTGGTCACATTACCGAATTTTCCCAACCAATGGTCAGGTCTAGGGGCAGGACTATGAAAAGTCATGTGAAAGTTCTGGCCTCTTAGTTCAAATTAAGAATTTCAGGATGACAAAAGCAGACTATTAAACCTAACATAGGCCCTTCTAAGTGGCTGCACAAATTATGAGCCCATGAAGCGGCCTCGCTACCAGGGCAAATGGAAGTTTTCATTCTCCAAGTTAATTCAATGCCAAACTCAAGTCATAAAAACGGCGAGAACTAGAAGCTTTCCTGCTAAAGATGAACAAAACTGTAAGTTTCTAAATGCCTTAGTAAGACACGTGTGCTCCAAAGGGTGGAAGTGATGCCTGCTAACGTTGATGCTCTAAGACAATGACATCAGTGATGACAGTGACATCAGAGACAGGATCAACTCTTGTGATCAGCAGTTTAAGCAAAGCATGAGCTATAGGGCCATCCACATTTGTGACCATTCAGGAATTTGCCACATCTATGGCTCCACTAGTCTGGGCCATGCTGGATGTACCCTCCAGAGAAAAGGACAAGTTGATACTTGATGTTAGAAAAATGAAAGGTGCTTTGTGAAACCTCAGGTGAGACCTAATAAAATAATTACTCCTGGGCAGACTCCTTGTTTACAAGGCCATATCTTCTACAGCAATAAAACAACAGTTCCCAACAGGCTTCTAGGCCTGCGGAGAGATGGAGAGTCTGAACGTGGTCTGTAATGTGACCAGGTTGGCAGAACTGCCCATCATAACCTGGGTTCTACCACACCCACCAACGTAAGTTCAGGTGAGGAGAGAAGCATCCATCACAGATGGAAGAGACACATCCTGGATTAGACAAGGACAGGTGGGTACCTACCACTCCATCCCTGTGACCTACCACAGAGCTCTTACCTGTGGAATAACAGAAAGTTACTCTCACTAGTCAACAAAGAAGGAAAATGCTCTACACATTCCAAGTTCAAGCCAGCCCTCAATTTCTTCTCCCCCAACCCACACATTCCATCAGCCTTTTCCTTGCCTGTCCCCAGGCTGCTAGTCAAACTTACTCACTGACACAGAAATCCCCCAGGACATGACTAATGTGTTTACTCAGTTGAGGCACATCTCGGTGTATAGAGGTGAGATTGGCCTTTCATGGCTCTCCCAGTCCTTTGGGAAACTGCTTTGAGAGCCAAATGCACACATCTCACTTGGGTTGGAGCTGGAGGATGGACACCTCTGGCCCTCAATTTGCTCCTCACCCTCAAGCCTGCCCTGCATTCCCCAATTTCCCTAGGCTCCATAACAAACCCGGTTCTAGTCTGACAACTCTGGACTTCAACAAATTTCCTGGCTCAAATACCACATTTCCTAGGCTCATCTTCTGCATTCAAGGTGACCCCATCCCTCCTCACTTTTCAGACTCCTAACTCCCTACAAGATGCTCAATTGTGTTTCCTTCTTGTTTCTTATTTTACGTCTATTCTCTAACTCCAGCCAGCCAGTATATTTGGTGCCCCCTATTGTCTCAAATGTCAGGACACTAATAGTGAAACTTGAACATCATTATTCTTCCCCGAACACTGTGT
>NW_005871607.1:335758-358873 GCF_000147115.1 Myotis lucifugus | reverse complement strand
CACTTCACTACACCAACTCCAGTGGCTTCTCCCTCAACAGGTAGAAGGTAGCCCCTCACTCATATCCCTCAGCCCCATCCAGAGCCCTCCCCAAAACAGCCCACCTGCAGGGCACCTTTAGGTCCCCTTGACCTCATATAATGCCTAACATCTCCAAACCCCCCAGGCTTTACAATTTATCATCCTGGCTCTGAACAGATCCTATCACTCAACAGCTCCCCTCTAAGCCCACATCTGCTTACCCACAATCCACCTCTGGCTAGCTCTCAAAGGAGTATAACTAAATAGCCCAGAGGCCACAAGGCACATGAAAGATTTATTTCCATTTCCCAGGTTCTGGATATGGATTCTCTAAGATCCGGCACCTGGCGATTATAAAAACAATGAAGAAAACAAAGTATGAGGACACCTATCTGGCCTGAGCTCCAGGTCCCGGGGGACAAAAAAATAGCATCTTTTAGTGACAGCCTGTGGGTGGCTGACATGTCAGGGACTTGCATGTTTACTAGAGTTTGTAAGGTTCAAGACAGAATATTGTTAAAATCGCTGTGATCTTGTTCCTTGAAGGTGCAGTGGAAATAAATGTGAACACTGTTGATGGCTTGGTCCCTGTGGACGTGTGCCCTTTCAGGCCTGCATGTCTTCTCAGATTCTGGTGCAAATGTCATCCTGAGGCAACCTGGAGCCTCAAAAGCATCTAAGAAGTCACGTCAGATGCTGCTGTGGATGCCAAGTCAGAAGGAAGGCAGGAAAACTGAAGATCTTTATGTGGAGGATTTTAACCTGATAAGGAAAGAAATAGGAAGATTGAAAATGAGGTAAGGATCAACAATGTGAACAAAATGACAGTATCAGCTAGTTACAGGTAGATGATAACAAAGTAAAACATGTGTCCAACACATTTAAAGAGGCAAGAAAGACATTCTTCAGAACACAAAAATAGGGAAGTGAGATGAAACTCAACACCCCTGAAAGAAAAGGCTGGGGAGATTTTAAGAAAGAAGAAGGAATTATAGGCATCTGTTTTTGCTAATGGGCTTTACAGAAAGGAAATGTAAACCATCTCCTGAAATCCTGACAGGAGGTCTTTTCACATCTTGATTGTAAATGTCCCCACCCAAGTTCGGCTCCTACTCTCCCTCAGAGACAGGGACACAGGGACACCAGGAGGATTACATTTCAAACGGATGGGTACAGGTCCTTGAGATAGTTATTCTCTGGGTCATAACACTGGCAAGAAGCTTTTGAGGAGACTTATGTATATTTCAAAAGTGCAGAGAAAGAACCTGCAATTACTTAATTACATTTATAAAAGAAATGGTCTAAGTCTGGAAGACAAAGGCATGTTGTCAGGAAGAAACTGTGTAAAGGTTAGTGACTCTGAGGGAACATAAATGCCTCTAGTTCAGAACAAAACTGCTTTCTGCACAGTGGAGGAAAACGCAACTAAATCTCTTTTAGCCAAGACCCAGTTGACATCCTTATCATTTCCAGCAATGTATACAGAGGTGCAATTTCTCAGCAATTTATAAGCAGATGCAAAGTAGCTGAGAGTTCCTGAACACAGCCAGGATCTCATCTCCCGGAATACTGTGCTTCTAGAGTTCTCCATGGAGACATTACATTGCTCTCTACAGTGACCTTCGTTTTGACCACAAGTCACCTCCAAGGAAGAAGGGTATTCTCCATCCTACAACATGGCTGGTGTCACTGGATTTGGCCTGATTAGTGACCTAAGTGCAGAGGAATTGACATTTACCACATAGTGTGCTCTGATGCAGGTTTTTCTATGAAAACGAAGATGGGAGTTCTAACAGCCTCTTGAGGTTAGGAATCCGCACCCTCTAGCGTTGGGTAATGCCCTCATCTCCAAGAGATTCTAAAAAATCCCACAGGTCAAATGTAGCTCCATGAAAGGTGAGGTCATTTGTAATTCTGTGGGCATCAGTCTGAACTAGGACTTTTGAGCCAAAGCCTAGGTTGTATTACTAAGGTTTCCAATTATAACATATTAACAAGGAAGACAGAGTCCTATTTACTTTACGCAAATAAGTCTATAGCCATATAAATAAAAATACTCAAAATGACTTAAGAAATTTTTGGAAATAAATCAAACAGGGAGAAAAAAATATCAGTGTTGTTACCCACATGGGTGTCCTCCTGTCCATTCCCATTGCCAACAACAGTGGCTGGGCATCCACTACATGTCCCCCTGGAGGAGGGACAGAGCTTGGATTTCTGCAAACTCATCACATGCACCCAAGTTAATCACACAGCCACTGTCATTCTCTTGAAAGACTCGGTTTCACCTCCACTGTGGAGATGGTACAACTTAGACCACACAGAGGTCGGAACTGGTATAGACTATCACCTTAAGTCAACAATAATGACAATGTCAGCTCTTTTTTTTTTGAGCATTTATTGACTCAATGCAAATCTTCTAAGGACTTTCCACCCTCACAACAAATGTATTTAAAGGGCACAAATGATTATGCAGAGTTTAGTAACATATAGGAGAGGAGGAGGGTCACTAATATTTTACATCCAGCTCAACCGGTGCACTGTAAGCGGTACTAATGGGGTTGGACACTTCACACTGGTAACTCCCAGCATCCTCCCTCCTGACGGGGTCTATGGTGAGGGTTCTGTCGTTCCAGGACAGCTTCATCCGCTCCTTCAGCCGCAGATTCATGCCATTGAAGAACCACTGGGTGGAGACTGCATTTGTGTAGCAAGTCAGGACCACGGAATCCTTATGCTCCGTGACTATGGTGTTGCTGGCTATGAGAGTGGCCACTCTCACTGGCTCTGTGGAGAAATAGAGGGCATGGGTAATTGAGAGTGGCTGGGGACCCGGGCCATGATAACTCCTCAGATATCTTAGCCTCTCAGAGTCCACGGTGAGCTCTTCAAGGTCACCAGAGGATGGTTCTGATCTCTGCAGGACAATTATCTTTGTTCAGGGGACGATATGTAGGACAAGTGTTGCACCTCTTCTCTGAACCCAGATAACCCCTGACCTGTTCCCATATACATCTTTGTAGTATCAACACAGGGAACTCTTTCACAGCCCACGTGTCCTATAACCTCTCTGAAAGGTGGAGTTTTCCTCTCATGAGCTTTTACTGACCCTTTCCTAGAAATTCTTTTGACTTAAAAATTCCATGTATTTTGGGAAAGGCAATCTTACCACTTCTGCCTACTACGGGGCCAAGGGGACTTTACAGAAAGTGAATGGGCATTTAACTATTGTTAAATAACTCATTAGGCAATAAAGATGGCCAACCCAGTCTTCATGACCTTGGACCTGGATATGTTCCATCTATAGGATTCCTCAGTCTGAACAGAACTTTATTTCCAGGCCTGCTGATTGCATATAATGGTAAAATAAATCACTAAGGAGAAATGGTAATGATTTTAACAAAAGACAGAAACTGTAGGAATAGGAGAAAATTACTTAATAGGGTAAAGACCACACATGAGAGTCCACAGCTAACATATTAATCCGTAGAGAACCTCTGAAAACAGTACTAAGATCATGAATAAGACAAGGATGCTGTTTTTCCCCTAATTCAACTAGTCAGGAAAATCACCCAAGAAGATGAAATAAGAGCTATCCAATTAAGAGAGGAATAAGAAAATATCTTTTGAAAAAAGAAAACATAATCTTATTGTAGAACACCCTGAAGATTTCACCACATACATACCTAAAACAACTAGTATAACTAATAAAAAAGATGAAGTCACCAGAGACAAAATCAACACTCAGCATCATTTCCATTCTTTAAACAAAAATGAACAATCCTTAAATAAAATAATGAAAATAGTTCCATTTACAATAGAATCAAAAAGTCTAGATGCTTAGGTTTAAACATAATAAGGTAGAAGATGAATACACTGAAAACTACCAAACATTTCTGAAAGTAAAGAAGAAACAAATAACTGGAAAGACATCCATGTTCATTGATTCCAAGACCACCACCTATCTACATATTTGAAACAATTCCTATCAAAATCCCAATTACTTTTTTTCAGATATAAAAAAAAAAATCCATCCCAGAATTTATGTGGAATTTCAATGGATCCCAAATGGTTGCAACAATCTTAAAAAGGATGAGTTGAAATTGGAGGTCTCAAAATTACTAAATTCAAATCCTACTACAAAGGGAAAGTAATCAAAATAGTTACACTGGCATAAAGACTTCTATTTATCAAAAGACACCATCAAATGATTTTGTTAAAGGAGCTAATTTGTTCAAAGACTATTCAATGGAGAAAGGACAGTCTTTTGAACAAATGCCGTTGAACAGCAATGTCTAAATGCAACCAAATAAAGGGGTCCATTGCTTATCCCAAACACAACAATTCAGTCAAAATGGATTGAATCCTAAAGGTAAGAACTAAAATTATAAAACTCTTAGAAGAAAACATAGGGGTAAGCAGTATGGCATTGGATTTGGCAGTGATTTCTTGAATATGAAACTAGAAATTCAAGCAAGAAAAGATTAGATAATTTAGATTTTTGTCAAAATAGAAAACTTTTGTTCATCCAAGGACACAATCAACAGAGTGAAAGGTGATCTGTGGAATGGTAGAAAATACTTCGCAAATCATTAATAAGATGAGGGGTTAATATCCAGAATATATAAAGATCTCCTAAAACTCAACAAAAGCAAAAGCAAATAAACTGATTTAAAAAATGGGCAAGCCTCGTGAATGCACATTTCTCCAGAGAAGATATACAAATGGTCAATAATCCCAGGAAAAGATGTTCAACATCACTATTATTAGAAATATATAAATCAAAACTCTCAAAGTTGATGCTTGTATTATTGACTGTGGGTAACTCTACTGAGCAGGCAACAGGAGAACACTGCCCTGTGCGACACTTGAGTCCTCCAAGCCTTCTTCAATCAGAGTTGGCACCTCTCACCTCTCAGCCAACTTTAAGGAATAAGGCAGGTCTATGTATCACAAGACAAATGCCTGGGGCTCTGAGCTCTCAGAGAACTTGTCTGGGAGAAAGCAGAGCCTTTGTCAGGAGCCAAGACTGTTCAATGGAGAAAGGACAGTCTTTTCAACAAATGAAGGGAACCATTCAATAGATTAGCCACATTTGGTTGTGGGAAAACAGAGAACCTAGAGTTAGAGACACCCCTCTCACCCTAATCCTCCCACACCTCACCTAGTTCTTCACTGACCAGCTGACTGCATTTTTTTCTAGCTGCACAGACCTTCATTGCCCAGCCGAGGTGTATTTCTAAGAGGCACCATTTCACAGGACAGCTTAGAGATTCAGATTGGAGCAGAAATAAAAGAGGGGACCAGAATCAAACCTGTGGTCAGTTGACTACTCAGGCCCCGGGACCAAGATCAGGGTCAGGCCTTCCCAGGTGAGTGTGACTGACATGAGCCAGTGAGCCAATAAATGATAGAGCAGAGCCCAAGGAATGAGCCAGAAAGGAGTGAAGGGACAGGCAGGATCTGATTGTGGCAACAGAACAATATGTTTTGCCCTTGGTCATTTTTGTCATTCTTTCTCCGTGGAGGGCAGGTGAGGCTTGTGAAGATGCAGAAGGGGTGTTGAATGGCAAGACGGGAACATGGATTGCTGACATTCGGACCATTGTGGACCATTTGTGTTTTGTGGTTATGAGATAGAAATTTAGAAAGATCTTAAAATTCCCCCATATGCAAAAATTACTCTTAATACCCCAGGGCCTAAGAGCAATAGCAAGAAGTACTATTTCTCTAGAGAACAGCAAAGGGTCTTAAACATGGGTCTTAACCCCTGGAGTGACAGGGAGCCTTTCCCTTTTGGCCAGAATTCCAAGGACTCTGGATCCAGGTTTCAGCCTCTGAAGAGGTTTTAGCTCATTCCTTCATTCAGTAGCCATTTATTTCTTCCTAATTCATTAAAACAACCGAGTGTTATATCTTGATCCCTTAGCTGGTGAAAAGTGTAAAATGGGGAGTGAGCAGGCAAAGTTTTTTCCTTTATATCCAGTGGGAATGACACCAACACATCAGGAAACAAATCAGTGGTTTCACCTCCAGTGCAGGGTGGGGTGAATCAGCCACCTGAGGGGAAGGTCTGGGGGTTCCCAGCACTGACTGTTAGTGCAGGTAATTTGGTTCTAGAGTACAAATGAATTAATTCTCCATTTGGTGTTATTTTCTAGACCACAGTCTCTCTCTCTGAACTGGGCATGCCTAAGGGAAGATCTACCAATGTTTGCTTTAGGGATCCCTTGGGGATGGAGGAGAGGTAATGACTGCAGACAGACCTTGAGTCACTCTCATGGTCTGTGTGGTTCTGCTTTAGTGACTATATCTCCATGTGCCTTGGTTTCCTCTCAATGCAGTACAATGAACATTTGGCTGCCAGGGTGTCAGTGTATTAACAATAAAATATTCACAGTATCTGACTAAACATTGGCACAGGGGAGCTGCTCAAATGAGGGGCATCTGTTATTGATCAACTCCAAGAGAGAATCTCCTGGGCTGATCCCTGGTGGATGAGGAGCTGCCAGGAGCATCTTTCCTCCTTTCTGTTCCCTGTGATTCTGACCTTAAAATTTCCTAAATTTTTCAGTGTAGTTCACAAATGGCTTAGCGACCTTGTCCATCTGTGCTAGCCACACACAGTCTCAGGTGAAGCACCATTCCTATCCAGATTTGGCTCATGGGTCTGAGCTCTGGCTTCTGAGAAGCTCAAAAGCCCCATGACTCAGACACCTGGGAAACCATTGGGCCCATTCAGCCCTTCCCAGGAGGTTAACCCCAATCTGACACCGGATCCCCAGGGTCCCTGGAGTCAGAAACCCTGGGGCAGTGTTCTGGGTGGAGCTGCGGAAGCTGAGCTTCTTTATGAGGATTGAAGGGGGCTCCTCAGGATGGGCCCTGGTCGAGCCCTGCAGGGTCTTTCTCAGTGTCATCGTCATGGGGAGGGACCCAGTGACCTGGACTGACACTGGCCTCCCTCTGCTGAGTCACTCCCATAAGACTGGCCCTTCTCTTTTTGGAGAATGTCTGCAGGGCTGGAATCCTGGAAGGGAACTCTGATCTTAGAAAGTTTGTCTCCACTGTGTGTGTCCTTCACTAAATGCCCAAACCCAACCTGGGAGATGATGCAGAGGGGGATGGAGGCAGAGTCAGGGCTGTCAGTCCTGTGTGTTCACCCACCCAACACTCAGAGGTCAGAGAGCAATCACTCACCATATACATTGAGCCGTCCAAATCCTATTTCTTTTTTATAGTCTCGAAGGTAGACTACTACGGTGTAGATTCCTGTGTCCTTCAGGGTTACCCTCTTTATCAGCAGGGATCCATCAAAATTTATTTGCTCTCGACCACTGTATGCACGCCCTGTACTATAAGTTCTTATGTGGAATGCAAGACTGGCAATGGTATGTCTGTAGTTTGCTCCTTCCCCCCTGTACCACACGAAGCCTATATTATCAGGAGGCATATTGTGGATACGTAGAATCACATCCTTCCCTTCGGCAGCATTGGTTGACACAATAGCAAGTTGGGCAGTGGTGGGCAGGCTCCAGAAATTTAAGAGTGAAACTAGGAGGGAAGAGTGAAATTGATCAATATTTCGATGTATATGTTGGGTTGGAAAGAGGAGGCCCTGGATTTTGAACAAGTCTCTCCATCTCAACCTTGGTGTGTGTGTGTGTGTGTGTGAGTGTGGTCAAGGTCAAGAGCATGACCACCAATACTTCAGCACCTATGACCTGTTACTTTTTCTGTTTCTCAGTCTCTTTTCCAGTTGTCTGTTTGGCTCAACCATTCGCAGCCCTCAGACCCCTGCTGACACTTAGGGGTGTCCATGGGAGGCACCTTCATGGAACACATCCCTAAAGACTCTCTGTTAATCACTTTCTGTCCTGTCTCTTCTCTATTCTTTTTATAACACTTATGGGTACCTGACATCACATTTAGATATTGTCTTATCTCTCTCCACCCACAGAACGTGAGCTACATGGGGACAGGGACATTCAGTTCTTGCATCCCCAGTGCCTGCAACAGGCTGAAAATACCTGTGGGTGAATGAATGTTCCCAGAGTCCTGCACCTCTTGGGGTGTATTTCCCCTGAGGCTGGTGGTAAGGACGGTGTTTAGCACCCCGGATTAAGTTTTTTCTCTGGTGCCACCTGACATAAATTGTTATTATTATGGTCAGTTTCCAAAATTCAATATTCAGTGATGAATAACATAGGAATTAACAGCAACTGAAGTTTACCTGCCCCACACCACTACTAGAACATGAGATTCCCAGTTACCTGTTACCCATATCCCTTACCCATCCTACTCTGCCCCCTGTCCTCTCCCATCAGGTCCACACAGAAGCCCTCCCTCCACTCTCAGAGGGCTGTTCTCCCCAGGAGACCCCAGGAAGTCCTTGTCTTTACCCCTTCAGTCCACCCCCCAGGGATTTTTCCTTCCTTACCGGCCAAGAAAAGCCCCTGCCAGGGGAGAGGTCCTCTGCAGATAGGGGCTGAGAGTGACTCCATGGTGTCTGCCGCCTGCACTGTCCCTCCTTCTATGAGAAGAACTTGGATTCCAGGAAAGCTCAAAGGCACCACAGTAGAAGCTGATGGGATCTGCTGTCCCTCTTCACTGTGCACTGGGCCTCCTCCTGGTGCAAGATCACTTACCTGGTCACGTGGACCAGGGCGGAGTTTGTGCCCAGGACCCACCTCCTCCTCCTTCCAGGTTACCATCCCGCTAAATGTTGGTTCCCTTGGAGTTGCTGAGGTATCTGATCATACACACACAAACTCACACACACACACACACACACACACACACACACACACACACACACTTACATGCTCTGTTTGGAAAAGCACCAGCCTGGGGTATCCAGGTCATCTGCATTCCCCATGGCTCTCATCAAGCACACAGTAGCCTCCCCGACAGCCCTCTCTCTTTCACATTTGACTTTTCCCTTCAAAGAAGGAGTTCTGGGGCCACCTCAGGACCTCTTCTCACCGGGATGTCACCACCACTGTACATCCGATCACCTGTGAAACTTTGTAAAGATTGCGATGCCCAGGTGAAGCCATAGATGCTGCTTTAGCAGCTGTCCAGCTAATGTGGATGCCCAACCAGGATGATATCTGGTGATGTGGTGATGGGACACCCCTCCCCCTGTATTGTGAACAGGGAGGGTCTCCACATCCTGTTAAAATGCAGATTCTGACTCTGCAGGTGTGTGGTGGACCAGAGACTCTGAATCTGATGAGCTCTCAGGGAAGGTGGGTCTTACTGGCCTGTGGAGCCCACTTGCAACAGCAAGGCTGATGGGGCCATGTGTCCCCTGAGAGGATGATCCTCTCACCCCAGCATTGGCCTCTGCTGTGTCTTGGTCTTGGGTCTGTCAGCACCACACAGAGAGCCTTACAGGCCCCAAACTGGGGATTATTTCTGTTTGTAACACAGAAACCCAGAGGGGCACCTCATCTGCCCCTTGTTCTCAAATGCACTGTGAAGGTTAAATTTCCACCCAGCTGGAAGGCCACAGAGTTGACTGTGGGTGTGAGAAGGGGTCAAGCTGGGTTACGACTACAGAGGGGACCCTCCCTCTATCTCAGGTTGTCACAAGCCTGGCCTTTGCTTCCAGGGACAGAGACCCAGGACCAGGAGGCTCAGGAGGCCCTGCAGTTCCTGGGAGTGAAGAGGAAGGTGTCCAGCATGTCCTGGTAAGAGAGGACTGTGGTGGGAGCTCAGGTGGCTGTGGGCTCCCTGGTCGTCAGGGGTAGTTTCTGGGAGACCTTCTCTCTCTGTTGGCTCAGCCAGTCCTGGTGCTCCCTGACCTTGTGATGGTGTCTGTCCTCTGCCTGGGGGAGTTTCCTTTCATTACCCCACCTTGTTCATGGGTGGTGCCAGGCATGGGACAGGGAGCAGCAAATAGAACCCTGAGAAAGCAGGTGCTCTTGGCCTGTTAAAGTAAGAAACTTCCCAACCTGTGAAGATTTTCATGAGTTTATTTGAACCCAGCTAACATCATATGCCTGGAACAAGATATCAAATCCTGAGCTTGGCAGTTGTGCAACTTATTTTATACATTTTAATAAAAAAAGGAAGATGGAAAAAGTGTGTGACATCCATTAGGAAGTGAAGAAATCTCTAGAATTGATAACTAGCAAAATGGAGAAACACATTTTTTTTTTACTTTGGTGGGTCCAGGATAATTAACATTTACAGCACATAGAGAGGTTGTGCAAGGAACCAGGTAACCTAAGAAGTATGTTGTCTCATATGCTGGTCCCAGAGTCTGAGCTTTCAAATCATCTTGCAAAAAAAACAACTATTATGAAGTATCAAAGGTAGGTTATCAAAGATGCATAAGAACTGGGAACAGGGCTCACTTAACATAAAGTCTGACCTTTGCTAACGAAGGTGTAGGCCTGGGACATGACTGCCTGCCATCACCTGCCCTGTTAGGAATTTGTGATCAGACCATCCTGTGCAGTTATTTTTGGTCACTGATCTTGTCAGGCCTGCCATGTGACCCCCTGGGCTTCTCAGGCTTATTTTACAGCCCCTTTTTGTTGTTGTTTTTGTTTTATTCACAGTCCCTAGAAGTAGCAGGTGGGGTACAGCAGTCTTGAGGGTGGATTCCAAAAGCATCTGTGGCAGCAGGGGGTGGAAATCAGACTCCTTCTCCAGCTCCTTAGGCAAAGCCAGGTTCATGGGTGAATTCCCTGTGTTGTCTGTGTCTAAATGTCGCCCCCTGGAGAGCAGAAGGAGAAATGCAGCCAATGCCAGGTGCTGCACCAAGGATGCTGACCAGAGACTGAGAGCTGGCCCTTACACCTGGGCAGAAGTGGGCTCTGGCCTTCAGGCTTTAAGTCCAGTCAGTAGGGGTCCAGTCACTGTGGGTCCCAGGCCTCCGGACTCCATCCCAGAGCATGGTGAGCCCAGTAAGAGTACAGGATCAGGGGCTGCTTCCATTTCAGAGGGGTCGAGGGTCCAGAGGATTATTAGTCCACTTCCATGAGAACTGTCCCCTCTGTTGGATGTGATGTTTCAGGCGGAACTCTCTGTCCCAAAGGTTTCAAGATCAGGACCTGGTGATGTCTCTTCTGAGGCTTTTAGTAGAGTGTACCAAACTCGAGTGCTGATCCCCCAAAAGCCCTGTGCGTCTCCATCATTGCATTGGGGTGTTGCATTCAAGTCACCTGTGTCATTGTCCATCCTCTTTTGTAGTCCTCCCCCAGGGCCCAGGATCTGAAGCAGCTCCACTTGGAGTGTCAACCACAGGAGCTCTGGGTCCCTCTGTTAGGGGAGGGTAGGCCACTGTGGGACCCTCAGTCCTCTGAGATGGAAGCAACCCCAGATCCTGGGATCTCCTGTCCCATCCTGCTGAAGAAGTTCTCCTTGCTCCCCAGGACATCATGGGTGGTTGAGATGTTCAGGAACTACAGGCAGGTGTCCCACAGGCCAGGGAACTTGCTTTGGAAGTCATCCCCAGATTCCTTTGAGGTCAGTGTGAGCTCTCTTTTTCCATGGAAGTACCTCTAACTGGGGTGAAAGATCCAGAGTGTCTGCCAGATCACGGCACTGTGAGAAGACAAAGAACAGAGGCTACTGTCCAGGCCCCAGGAATATGAGACCGCACTCACAAGATGGAAATGGGGAGGGCTGTGATTTTCTGGGAATGAAGGAAGGTCTGAATCTTCACTCTTAGTTGGTCCTATCTCCCGCCCCCCTGATTGGGTGAGGGTGAAAAAACCCATCCCTGGGTCATCACCACACACTTGTGGCCTCCTGCCATGATGAAACCAATACCTTTGTGCCTATAAGGAACATAGTTTGACCACTAGTGTCACACAGGGTGACAGGATTCCATTGTGTGGTTTCTCTCATCCATTTAATGAGTGTTTACTGAGCATCTGAGATGTGCCAGGCCTGGAATGGGCTCTGGTACCCGAGAGAACAGGACATATGTGGGACCTGTGCTCATGGAGTTTACCTTGTAACAAAGACAGGCTCTCAGAGAAATCACACCACTAAGGAGTTAATTATAATCCAGAGAAGGGCCACGAAGAAAGAGTAGTATGTACTTGAGTCTCAGCTTGTCTAGGGATCACAGAGATCACTTCTGAGAAAGTGACCTCTTGGCTGAGACCTGAAGCATGAGTGGCCATTCACCCTTTGGACAGAGGGTGGTGGGGAAGTGCTGCCTGCACAGGGCTGAACTTGGTGGGCAGATACCTGACTGGATAGAGGAGCTTTTGCAGTCCAGTGTGGGCAGTGTGAAGATTGAGAAGGAATGTGGACTGAGTAATGCTGGTGAGGATGGACCCTGCTGGGCTGTGGGTGCTGCTGAGGTGGGGTCAGCAGACACCTGAGGAGGCTGCAGGCTGTGGAGTAGCACACCCCCCTTTGATGGACAAGCTGAAAAATGTGCAAGAAAATCGTCATGTTACAGTTTTGAATTTTCTATTCAACTTATACTTTAAGCAATATTTCATATGTGTATATTTAAATTTCACATACTTATTGAATTTTAGTTGGCATATAATAAACTTACCATATTGAAAGTATACAAATTATTAAGCTTTGCCAAATGCATGCACCAGAGAAGTTGCTACAATGAAGAAAATGAACATGTTCTTCACTCTCAAAGCCTCCTTGGGCCCTCTTATAATCTCCTCACTCTGTCCCTCTCCCACTCCTTCCAACTCTAATCTGCTTTCGGTCATTATAGATGAATTTGCAATTTCTGCAGTTTTCATAATTGGAACCATATAATGTGCAATTTTGGGCGAATGTTGGCTTCTAGAATCAATTCCATTATCTTGAAATAGTTCTTTCCTTTTTAATCCCTAAGGTCTATTCCATTGTAGGATGCACCAAACTTGTTCAGCCATTCGCCCATTCATGGACATTTGTGTTGATTCCCATTTTGGACTATTTCAAGTAAACCAGGCATTAACATTTGTGCAGCAAGGTCTTTAGCACAGAATTAGGTGCATGTAAAACCAATGAGGGGCCAGAAAAATGGAAGTCAGTGAGTTGACACAGATAGTCTGGTTTCAAGGTACCACTGCCACAGCCCCACCCAGAGGGAAAGAAACACCTGCTTCTTCACATAAAGCTCTGTCTGCAGAGCCCACCCACCAGGAGCAGGAATCACAACCCCTTCTCCCTTCCAGAGTCCAATCTACACACAAGTGCAGGTCAGAGGCTGAAATTAATTCACACCTGGATTCCCAGTCATTAGAAGTGGGAAAGGTGGTATTTAACCTTTCAGCCCCTCTGGTATTGGAGGAAATATAGAAATGGGTGGAGAATAGATGACAAGTGCAAATAGACAATACATGGCATGGTTGAGTCCACTTTCAGTCTGTGTGACTCTGGGCAAGTGATCCCACCTCAAAAAGCCTCAGTTTCCTTATGTGATTTCATGGAAACTTATTTTCTGGTTCTTTGAATAGAGCAGTTTAAATTCTTGAAATTTTCTAAGTGATATGGGCAATAAGAGTGTCTTTTGTCCCGATGAGGGAACTCCTGACAGGCCTCTGGATAGTTGCAGGGTGAGGACAGCTTGCCATAAAGCCAAATCTCTTTTTTATTTTTTTATTTTATTTTATTTTTTTATTGCTTAAAGTATTACAAAGGATATTACATATGTGTCCTTTTTTTTTCCCCGCCCTTGACAATCCCCTGGCCTCCCTTACCCCCCAGTGTCTTATGTCCATTGGTTATGCTTATATGCATGCATACAAGTCCTTCAGTTGATCTCTTACTCCCCTCCCTCCTGCCCCCCAACCCTCCCCAGCCTTCCCGCTACAGTTTGACAATCTGTTTGAGGCAGCTCTGCCTCTGTATCTATTATTGTTCAAAAGTCTATAATGGTCTGGATTATCCATGAATGAGTGAGATCATGTGGTATTTTTCCTTCATTGACTGGCTTATTTCACTTAGCATAATGCTCTCCAGTTCCATCCATGCTGTTGCAAATGGTAAGAGTTCCTTCTTTTTTACAGCAGCATAGTATTCCATCGTGTAGATGTACCACCGTTTTCTAATCCATTCATCTACTGATGGGCACTTAGGCTGTCTCCAGATCTTAGCTATGGTGAATTGTGCTGCTCTGAACATATGGGTGCATATGTCCTTTCTGACTGGTGTTTCTGGTTTCTTGGGATATATTCCTAGAAGTGGGATCACAGGGTCAAATGGGAGTTCCATTTTTAGTTTTTTGAGGAAACTCCATACTGTCTTCCATAGTGGCGGCACCAGTCTGCATTCCCATCAGCAGTGCACGAGTGTTCCTTTTTCTCCACATCCTCTCCAGCACTTGTCGTTTGTTGATTTGTTGATGATAGACATTCTGACAGGTGTGAGATGGTACCTCATTGTTGTTTTGATTTGCATCTCTAGGATGATTAGTGACTTTGAGCATGTTTTTATATGTCTCTTGGCTTTCTGAATGTCCTCTTTTGAAAGGTGTCTATTTAGGTCTTTTTCGCATTTTTTGATTGGATTGTTTATCTTCCTTTTGTTAAGTTGTATGAGTTCCCTATAAATTTTGGAGATTAGGCCCTTATCAGATATGATATTGGCAAATATGTTTTCCCTAGCAGTGGGTTTTCTTGTTGTTTTGTTGATGGTTTCTTTTGCTGTGCAGAAGCTTTTTATTTTGATGTAGTCCCATTTGTTCATTTTCTCTTTAGTTTCAAGTGCCCTAGGAGCTGTATCAGTGAAGAAATTGCTTCGGCATATGTCTGAGATTTTGTTGCCTTTGGATTCTTCTAGAATTTTTATGGTTTCCTGTCGTACATTTAAGTCCTTTATCCATTTTCTGTTTATTCTTGTGTATGGTGTAAGTTGGTGGTCTAGTTTCATTTTCTTTCATATATCTGTCCAATTTTCCCAACACCACTTATTGAAGAGACTATCTTGGTTCCATTGTATGTTCTTTCCTCCTTTGTCAAATATTAATTGAGCATATTGGTTCGGGCCGATTTCTGGGCTCTCTATTCTATTCCATTAATCTATATGCCTGTTCTTTGCCAGTACCGGGCAGTTTTCAGAACAGTGGCTTTGCAATACATCTTGACATCTGGTATTGAGATCCCATCTACTTTCTTCTTTCTCAGGATTTCTGCAGCTATTCGGGGTCTTTTTTAATTCAAGATGAATTTTTAGAGAGTTCGTTCTAGATCTGTGCAGTATGCCGTTGGTATGTTGGTATTTTAATGGGAAGTGCTTTGAATTTATAGATTGCTTTGGGTAGTATGTACATTTTAATGATGTTGATTCTACCAATCAATGAACACGGTATGTTCTTCCATCTATTTATATCTTCCTCTATCTCTTTTTTCAACATCCTGTAGTTTTCTGAGTAGAGGTCTTTTACCTCTTTAGTTAAGTTTATTCCTATGTAGCTTAATTTTTTTGGTGTGATGGTAAATGGGATTGTTTTGATAATCTCTCTTTCTGAAAGTTCACTATTGGTGTATAGAAATGCCTCAGATTTCTTGGGGTTAATTTTGTATCCTGCTACATTGCCAAATTCATGTATTAAGTCTAGTAGCTTTTTGATGGCGTCTCTAGGGTTTTGTATGTATAATAACATACAAATAAGGACAGTTTTACTTCCTCTTTTCCAATTTGGATGCCTTTTATTTCTTCTTCTTGCCTAATTGCAATGGCTGATACTTCCAGGACTATGTTGAACAGGAGTGGTGAGAGTGGGCATCCCTGTGTTTTTCCTTTTCTTAAGGGAAATGGTGTTAGTTTTTGTCCATTGAGTATGATGTTGGCTGTGGGCCTGTCATATATGACTTTTATTATGTTGAGGTATGATCCTTCTACTCCCGCCTTGCTGAGAGTTTTTATCAAGAATGGGTGTTGGTAACCCAGTCAATATTTAATAACATGCTATTCAGCTTTCAAGTGTTTGAGTATTTTGGGTTGTTTTTATTGTAGTTTATTTCTATTATTATGCCATCGTGGTCTGAGAAGATGCTTTTTATGATTTCAATCTTCTTGAATTTGGGGAGACTTTGCATGTGACCCATTATGTGGTCTATTTTTGAATCTGTCCCATGAGCACTTGAGTAGAATGTATATTCCGCGGCTTTGGGGTGAAGTGTTCTGAAGATGTCTGTTAAGTCCATCTGATCAAGTGAGTCATTTAGGGTTGCTGTTTCTTTGCTGATTGTTTGTCTAGAGGATTTATCCAGAGATGTCAGTGGTGTATTAGAGTCCCCTACTATGATTGTATTGTTGTCGATCTCTCCTTTGATATCTTCCAGGAGTATTTTTTTTTTTATGAATTTGGGTGCTCCTGCATTGGGTGCATATATGTTTACCAGGGTTATATCTTCTTGTTGTATTGATCCCTTTAGTATTGTGAAGTGGCCTTCCTTATCTCTTGTTATGGCCTTCACTTTGAGGTCTATTTTGTCCGATATAAGTATTGCTACCCCAGCTTTCTTTTCCTTTCCATTTGCCTGAAAGATATTTTTCCATCCCTTCACTTTCAGTCTGTGTGAGTCCCTTCTAATGAGGTGGGTCTCTTGTAGACAGCAGATGTATGGGTCATGTTTTTTTATCCATTCAGCCACTCGATGTCTTTTGGTTGGAGCATTTAGTCCATTTACATTTATAGTTATTATTGAAAGGTACTTGTTTGTAGCCATTTCTTTTTTCGTGTGGCTGTTTTCTTTCTGAGCTTTTTATTTCTTCTTTTTACACCAGTCCCTTTAGCATTTCTTGTATTGCTGGCTTGGTGGGATAAACTCCCTTAGCCTTTTTTTTGTCTGTGAAGCTTCTTATTTCCCCTTCAATTTTGAATGATAGCCTTGCTGGATAGAGTATTCTTGGATTCAGTCCTTTGCTTTGCATCACTTTGTAAATTTCCGTCCATTCTTTTCTGGCCTGTGTGTTTCTGTTGAGAAATCATTTGATAATCTAATGGGAGATCCCTTGTATGTAATTTTCTGTCTCTCTCTTGCAGCCTGTAAGATTCTCTCTTTGTCCTGAACATTTGCCATGGTAATTATGATGTGTCTTGGTGTGGGTCTTTTCGGGTTCACCTTGTTTGGGACTCTCTGTGCTTATGTGACTTTTTCCTTCCCCACCTCAGGGAAGTTTTCTGATATTATTTCTTCGAATTGGTTTTCTAAACCTTGTTCCTCTTTCTGTTGTTATGGCACCCCTATTATTCGTATGTTGTTCCATTTCATGTTGTCCCAAAGCTCCCTTAGGCTCTCCTCCTGTCTTTTAATTTTTTTCTCCAATTGCAGTACAGTTTGGGTGTGTTTTGCTTCCTTGTCTTCTAATTCACTAATCTGGTCCTCCGCTTCTCCTAGTCTACTGTTGATACTTTCAATGGTGTTTTTTATTGCAGCTATATTGCCCTTCATTTCTTCTTGGTTCTTACATAATTTATTGATTTTTTCATCTGTTTCTTCTTGCTTCTTGCATAGGTAGTTGGCTTTTTCATCTGTTTCTTCTTGCTTCTTGCATAAGTTGTTGATTTTTTCCTCCATCCGGTTTATGCACTCTAGGATCCTTATTCTGAATTCTTTTTCTGTCATGTAGCATGCCTCTGTATCACTTAGCTGCTTTTCTGGCGAGTTCTCATTTTATTTCCTTTGGGGGTTTCTTTGTTTACCCATGTTTGATCTCACTGACATATCTAGACGTTGAGTCGTTCAGTGGCTGCTCCCTTGGTGGCAGTGGCTCCTTGGGCTGTGGTCGCTCTTCGGGTGGTTGCGGTAGCAGCTGCTCCTCAGTTGGCAGCAGCTCCTCTGGTGGGTGCTGTTCACAGCTGTGGTGGCTCTTTTGGCTTGTGGGGGGAGGCTTCACGTACAGCTGCTTTTCCTCAGACAGAGTGTGTGGTTCTCAGGAGGCTGCTGTTGCTTGGATCTGCTGCGTTGATTTAAAGGCACCAAATACAACACAACAAGGCACCATGTACCAGGCACTGAACACAAATATATTCACGATATTAATAACCCCAAATAAACGTGACCACCCGAATTAAGAGAGTTAGGGGATAAAGAAGAAAGAAGAGAAAAAGATAAAAGAGATAAAATAAAAGTAGGGGGGGAAATGGAGTGCAAAAATGAAAATGGGAAAAAGGACGGGGGAAAAAGAGAAAAGAAAAAAAGAAAAAAAATAGCAAAAAGAGAGAATGAAGAAGAAGAGGGGAAGAGACTATTTATATGAGGAGAAAACTCCTATAGATCCGCCACTAATCCCAACAAATTCCAGCAACCGCTCCCTGGAGATGAATGCAACCTAGAAACAACCAATAATATCAAGAGAGGCAAGGGAAAACAGAAGCACAAAAATAACCGGGAGGGGGGGTGGAGGGAGGGGAAGAACCAGCAGAAAAAAATAAAAAGCAAAACAGCCTCACAACCAGTCTTAAAACACACACACACACACACACAGACACAAAAAACAAACAAACAAACAACAACAATAAAACAATGTACTCAACAATCAAGCAAACAGCAACAAAAAATAGAAAGATAAAAGAAGAGAAAAAAATTTGGATAGTGAAGAGAGATAAGGGATATGTGTATAAGGATTTAGAGCAATGGATTGGAAATAGGATATATAAGTAGGGTGAAATTTTGACAGGAGGTAAACAGAAGAAATAGGGAAAATCTAAAGCAGGAATAGGGTAAGAGAAACAGGACAACAAAAGGGGAAAAGTGAGGGAGAGGGTTTTAGCATAGAGGTAAAATTGAGGTAGGGGAAATTGATGCTAAAGGAACGATGAAAATAGAATGGAGAACACTAATCCCAAAATAAAATAAAGAGAATAAAATGGCACTTTAAAAAATGGTAAAATGGTAGCAGTAATAATACTGGTTAAAAATAAAAATGTAGTAATTACAAGGGTAAAATCAGATGATGGAAAAAGAAGAAGAAAAAAAATGGTTTCTTAGTTAAAAGGTGAAAAAAGAAAAAAAAATTGCAGTAGTGAAGGTCCTTCGGTTCTTCTACTCTTCAGTCTGGCTCACCTTAGTCCTGCCAGGTATTCAGGAGAGTGTTGAATTTCCCTGCGATACACTGTTCCTCCGTGTTGTAAATCACAGTCCTGATTTTAAAGCAGGCCATATTTGTGATCCAGACTGCCTTAATTTGTGTTCACCTAAGAGTCAGTTTGTGGCTCAGCCTCTGGGTGGCAGTGTTTTTGGGTTGGCCTCTGAGGCTATACAGCTTATCTATCCAGCAGCAAGGGTTTATTATCTCTATTGCACTTAAAACTGGTTTGGGGAGGTCAACTCCCCAGAGCTGGTTCTTTAATCATTACCCTGCTCTATGTTGTTGCTGGGATTGAAAATCCCTCTATAGGCCAGACCCTGTTAACTCCCAGGGACTGATCAGATTATTTTAATCCTTGATCTCGTTCAGGGTGGAATCTGGGTGTGGCTTTTCTCCTTGCCTGGGGGCTAGGTAGAAGAGTCCCACCCTCCGGAGAGAATGGCTGCCCCAGTCCTGGGCCCAAGGGTGTCTCAGCACTCAATTCGCTGCCACCTCTCCTGGCCCCCCCGCTCTCCTCAGCCTTTCCCCAGATTCCACTCGTCCACACCTTCTCCCTCTCTTCAGCACAGGTAAGTGTCTGTATCCGAAATATCTTATGAACAGGATTTAGTGAAAACAAACAAAGAAACTCCGGCTGCGAAAACGAGGAAGGCTTAGTTTCTGTAAGCTCTTCTCTTACTGGCACTGCATGGTCTGGTCAGCTCTTCAGGCTGCCCCCTCTAGGCTCAGTCCTCCGTGATCACAGAACACAGGTCACAAATCCCCCAGCGCCAGGAATCCTGAGGATCTCCTTTCCCCAGTCAGGGGCTGTGCCTGTCCCAAGCGACTTGGCTGTCTGCCACTCGGTCTCCCTCTGACCCTCTGGGCTCAGAGGTCTGGCAAACTTTCCTGCCCAGATCCCTGTTTTTTTTTTTTTTTTTTACCTTTCAAGGGGAGTTCTGCCCTTCCCAGCTGCAAACCATCTCACCAGCTGAGTAATTTCGCCAATTCGGGGTGGGTGTTATTAGTTTCAGCTGCTTACTCCATTTGCTCCTGGAAACGACCTGGGAGCATCTGCCTATATTGCTGCCATCTTCGGAATTCATAAAGGCCAAATCTTGATTAGAAGCCTGGAATTTTCAGCTACCAACATAAGAAACATTTAAACCTTTAGAGAATTTTTATGAGTTTATTTGAGTCAAACTGACGACAATTTCCAGGAAGCAAAATCTCAACTAAAAGTGTCAATTTTGCACCGTATGTTATACATTACAATCAAAGCAGGATGCATATGGGGTTTAATAAAATTCATTGGTGATAGATTAGGAAGGTGGGAGAAAGCAAAACAGGGAAATCTCTGAGATTGGATAAAAAGTAAAACAAATAGACACATACTTCTTTTGCATTGGTTCAAAGAGGATAGTTAGGAGCTAAGAATTAACATGATGACAATAGCAATGAGGGGTTCTATGGCTTCTACTCTGGTGCAGTGAGGTTCTGGAAAAAAAGAAAAAAAATTCCTGATATTCCAAATGTAAGTTATCTCGAATGTAAAAAGACAACAGACATGTTCAGTTAATATAAAGATTCAGCTTTGTTAGGAAAAAAATACTTAAGACATAATTACCACTATGACTCACTTTTAGTTAGAAAGTTGTCATTTCAGGCTATCCTATGTGGTTACTTTAAGTCTCTGATTTTTCAAATCATACTATGCAGGTCTTTTCTGAGCTTGTCAGCTTTAGTACGTGGCCCCATTTTCCTCCACACCTCCCCCTTTGGGTCATAAATCAAATGGAATGATTCACTGATGACCAACCTTTTGGTTGGAAATTGTGGTTTCATGGTGCTAGAAAGGCTCATCACTAGGAAGTCTTAGTTTATCTAGCTGAACTATGGACCACTGGGGATAGGGCAAGACTGTAATATTGGATGGCAGTCAAGGTCAAATTTTCTCAAAAGTGAAAAGCAGGTAAATGGGAGCCAGTCAGGTTCCACTGATCTTCATTAAAAAAAACACTTTGGAGGCCGGCGCTGACCCAAGGGGAGCTATGTTCAGTTCCAGCGCCAAGATCATGAAGCCCAATGGCGAGAAGCCAGACCAGTTCGAGTCCGGCATCTCCCAGGCTTTCCTGGAGCTAGAGATGAAATCGAACCTCAAGGCCCAGCTGCGGGAGCTGAACATCACTGCGGCCAAGGAAATTGAAGTTGGTGGCTGTCGGAAAGCTATTATCATCTTCGTCCCAGTTCCTCAACTCAAGTCTTTCCAGAAAATCCATGTCCTGCTGGTAGGCGAGCTGGAGAAGAAGTTCAGTGGGAAGCACGTGGTCTTCATCGCTCAGAGGAGGATTCTGCCCAAGCCAACTCGAAAAAGCCGAACAAAGAATAAGCAGAAGCGTCCCAGGAGCCGCATGCTGACCTCTGTGCATGACGCCATCCTTTTGGACCTGGTCTTCCTGAGAGAGATCGTGGGCGTGGGCAAGAGGATCCGCGTGAAGCTGGATGGCAGCCGGCTCATCAAGGTGCATCTGGACAAAGCGCAGCAGAACAACGTCGAGCACAAGGTTGAAACTTTTTCTGGTGTCTCTTAGAAGCTCACGGGCAAGGATGATAATTTTGAATTCCTAGAGTTACAGCTGTAAAGAAAAATGACTAAATAAAGTACATTCTTAGTATTGTTTAAAAAAAAAAAGAAAAACACTTTGTCCCTGACCAGTATTGCTAAGTGATTCGAGTATCAGCCTGCAGTGCCTGGACAAGGTCATGTGTCTGGATTGTAGGTTCAATCCCTGGTCCCAATCAGGATGCATGCAGGAGACAGCCTATTGTGTCCCTCTCATATCGATGTTCCTCTCCCTCTCTTTTTTTCTCTCTCCCTCCCTCCCTCCTCTCTCCCTTCTACTCTTTCTAAAAATCAGTGGAAACAAGATCCTTGGGTCAGGATTTAAACAAAAAAAACAAACAAAAAAAAAACAATAAAAAATAAAGAAAAACATTTTGGGTCATTCCTAACCTATAAGCTATCATGATCCAAATTTTGCTGTCTGTCTCATTTCTCTGTATTTTTCATTTAGTATCACATTTGCTTATAGTTTGAGGGCACACCATACACCTCTTCAGTTTTCAAAGTCTGATCATGAGATGGGTTCTCATTTACAATGGTCCGCTTATTTCCCATTGGAAACACTCAAAGGTCATTCATTATTAATCTGATTCCTGCTGGTTGTGCAATTTGAAACTGTAATAATATTTGGAGAAAAAGCTGTAAGAACCCAATGGTGTATATTACAATTACCTTCTAAAAATTTCATAGACCAGGAAGACAGTAAGAATATCATAAGTAAATTTCCTGTGCCTCAGCAGCAGTTATAGAGGGCCATGTTTTATAACTACTTCAGCCTCATTTGAATTAATATGGTTAGTAGTCTTTGTTGGGTTAGGGTATAAGCATATCCCCACAATTAGGTTCTGGCATTTCGACATAAAATTTCTCAATATTCCTTTTCCACTAACATCTACAGATTTCCTTGTTTTCAGTTTGCCTCTTTTTACTCATTCAGAAATAATTAACTTGTTAGGTCAAACTACTTACTTTTAACTTCTCTTAAAAACATCCAACCCAGCTGGCGTGGCTCAGTGGTTGAGCGTCAACCTAGGAACCAAGAGGTCACAGTTGGATTCCCAGTCAGGGCACTTGCCTAGGTTGTGGGCTCGACCCCCGAGTGTGGGTTGTGCAGGGGGTAGTCAATCAATGATTCTCTCTCATCATTGACGTTTCTATCTCTCTCTCCCCTTCCCTTCCTCTCTGAAATCAATAAAAATATTTTTAAAGAACACTCCCAGATTCCTTTCCTCCTTTTTCAATAGCATTCCCTCTACATTTCAAAAAGTTATCAGAAATAAAAGCCAAGCCCTGAGCGAATTTGCCTAAGACCAGCTGGTAGTGTGCAGGTACTTGATTTCATGCAGGAAAGATGGCAGAATATGAGTTCATGTGATTTTGAGACCAGGTTTATTAAAGCTGGGGGCAGTGACACAAGGAAGGTCCTGGGATACAAGAAGCAGTAGGAGAGAGAAAAGGTGTGGCTGCTTCGGCTC
>NW_005871607.1:304535-335536 GCF_000147115.1 Myotis lucifugus | reverse complement strand
GCCCCAAGAGGGGCACATGCTGGCTTCTTTTTCTTGAGGGGTTCTATCTAGTTTTCAAAGGTGGGGACTTAGGGGAGATCTCAGGGAAGATATCAATAGAATATTTATCAGAATTTCCTGGTTTGCCCTTTCAGATCGTGGTCTCCACTGATTGGTCAACAACAGGACAGGAGGTATAAGCCAGATGACCAATGGTATGCCAGGGGAGGAAAGGCCACCCTGAAGGCACGGTCTAGGATCAGTTTTGCCCATTGTTAGGTACCCAAGGCTTTCTGCCCTGGTGACCTTCTGCATCTGGCTGTAAATTGCTACGCCAGTTTATTCAGCTATCTGTCTCAGTTTCCCCATTCTACATGCCAAGGAATATTCCTAACTTCTTACTGTAATTTGACTAAATTTCTTGTGAATGACTTTCAAATATTTCTGACAGACTAGTGATGTGTCAAATTAACCAGTCACTAATATTCTAGAAACGGAAGGCTTCTAGTAAATAAGGTTCTTATTTGTTTTTGTTTTTTTAAGGTTCTTATTTATACAGGACAAAATTGATCCATTTGAGCTAGAGTTGACAGAAAAAAGAGGGATGTTCAAAAGAATAGGGTCATCCATGGGGTTAACAGCCAGTTACACCAGAGGGGGAAAATGTAAGGATCAGGGAGACTCCAGCTTACTTAACCCGCTCACATAGGCCCTGGATCTAAAGTTCTGGAACCCTTGTCCTGTTCTCACCTCAGGGTGTCCTGGGCTAGGAGAGGTTTGTGAACTCCCTCAGACGATTCAGTACAAAAAAAATTAGAGAAAAAAAGAAGAAAGCAATTGCTTCTTTACAAATCCATCCCCATTAACGGCAACACCATAAGTTTGAAGATTTAATATTGTTAACTGTCCATACTACTCAAAGCCATCTGCAGATTCAATAAAATATATTGTAATGCCAAAGGAATTTTTAAACAAATAAAAATATCATTCTTAATTCATATGATATCTCAAGGAACCCTGAGGAGACAAAACAATCTTCAGTACTTCCCTGAAGACCAGTATTTAGTGTAGACTTTATTGTATCTGTTTGATTCTATTCATATTTAAGCCAACATTCTGTGATTTCTTTAAATTCAAGCCTCTGAAGTACATCATAGATGGAGAACCATCCTCTTCGAGCTACAGGGGTGGGAGTGGGGTGGCCCTTCTCATTAGAGTAGAGAAAGACAAAACCCCTTCACATTCCTTCTCAGCTCCTTTAGGTTACTTTGTTGTGGTGCCGCCCTCTGGTGGCCACATTACAACTTGCACCTCCCTAATAGGGCCAAACCATTTTTTCTTAAAAAAATTTTTTAATTGATTTAAGAGAGGAAAGGAGAGGTAGAGAGAGACAGAAACATCAATGATGACAGAGAATCATTGGCTTCCTCCTGCATGCCTCACACTAGGGATTGAGTCTGCAACCTGAGCATGTGCCCTGAGTGGGAATGGAACCATGAATTCCTGGTTCATAGATGGACACTCATCCAAAGAGCCACACCGGCCATGCTCAAACCACTTTTTTCCAGACCGGGGTCTCTGCTAGGGAAGTAAGCAGGTAAAGTGAGTGTCATTAAGAATTTCAACAATGGTGGGTAAGGACACATATGTAATACCTTTATCAATAAAGAAAAAGAAAAGAGTCCTAGCTGGTTTGGCTCAGCGGATAGAGCATCAGCCTGCGGACTAAATGGTTCTGGGTTCGATTCTGGTCAAGGGCATGTACCTTGGTTGCGGTCACGTCCCCTGTGGGGGGTGTGCAGGAGGCAGCTGATCGATGTTTCTCTCCCATCGATGTTTCTAACTCTCTATCCCTCTCCCTTCATCTCTGTAAAAAAATGAATCGAATTTATCCTATCTAATAATAGACAAACATGGTAATTAGCCATACCTCTTCTACCCTTCCCATTGGCTAATCAGGGAGATATGCAAATTAACTGCCAACCAAGATGGCGGCCGGCAGCCAGGCAGCTTGAAGCAAACAGGAGGCTTGCTTGCTTCAGTGACTGAGGAAGCCAATGGTCCCCGCCTGCTGCTGCCAGCCTCTGAGCTTGCACTCTAAACAACAATTATACAAATATAGAAGCTAAACAAAACCCCAGTAACCTGCTTTCAGCCAGCCAGGCCTAGTCCAGCAGGACCAAAACAGTGTTACAATTATAGAACCCAAGCAAACCCAGTACCTGCTTTCAGCAGCTGAGATCTCAGAGCTGGAGCCAAGCCTCAGAGCTAAAGCTGGCCCAGAATAAAAAAAAAAAAAAAAGAAAAAGAAAAAAAGGAGAGGTTGGGAGCTTCAGTCACCTGCCAGCCTGAAAACGGCCTTCAGCCAGACTGGCCAGGCACCCCAGTGGGGACCCCCACCCTGAAGGGGGTGTGACCAGCTGCAAACAGCCATCATCCCCTCACCCAGGCTGGCCAGGCACCCAAGCGGGACCCCCACCCTGATCCTGGGCACCCTTCAGGGCAAACCAGCCGGCCCCCACCCATGCACCAGGCCTCTATCCTAAATAGTAAAAGGGTAATATGCCTCCCAGCACCAGGATCAGCAAAGCCGCGAGGCCTCCCGGCACCCGGATCAGCGTGACAGGGGGCAGCGACCAAACCCCCTGATCGCCCTGTGGCTCTGCGTGTGACAGGGGGCGGGGCCACAACCTCCCTATCCGCCCTGCTCTGTTCATAACAGGGGAAGGCTCCCCAACCCCCTGATCAGCCCTGCTCTGTGCCTTATAGGGGGGAGCTCGCCAACCCCCTAATCGCCCTGCGGCTCTGTGTGTGACAGGGTGCGGCCCCCCAACCCCCTGATCGTCCCTGCTCTGTGTGTGACAGGGTGCGGCGTCCCAACCCCCTGATCGTCCCAGCTCTATGTGTGACAGGGTGCGGCACCCCAGCCCGCCCCCCACGGGCCCTGCACTGTGTGTGACGGGGTAGAGCCATAACCTCCCCATTGGCCCTGCCCTGAGTGTGACAGTGGCGGCACCCCAACCCCCTGATCGGCGCTGCTCTGTGGGTGATAGAGGGCAGCGCCCCAACCCCCTGATCCGAAATGCTCTGTGGGTGACAGGGGGTGGTGCCCTAACTCCCCTATCGGCCCTACTCTGTGAGTGATAGGGGGGAGCTCCTCAACCCCCTGATTGGCCATGCTCTGTGCATGACATAGGGGAGCTCCCCAACACCCTGATGGGCCCTGCTCTATGTGTGACAGGGTACAGAGCCCCACCCCCCTGATGGGCCCTGCTCTGTGCATGACAGGGTGTGGCCTGGCAACCTCCCCATCGACCCTGCCTTGAGTGTGACAGGGGGCAGCGCTCCAATCCTCCAATCGGGCCTACGCTGAGGGTGACTAGGGGTGGCATAGGAACCTCCCGATCCACCCTGCTCTGTGCATGACAGGGGGCAGCGCCCCAACTCCCCAATCAGCCCTGCTCTGAGCCCGACCAGGGGCTGCACCTAGAGATTGGGCCTTCCCTCTGCCACCCGGGAGCAGGCCTAAGCCAGCAGCTCATTATCTCACGGGGGGACCCAGACTGCGAGGGGGCACAGGCCAGGCTGAGGGACCCCCCGTCCCCCTCGAGAGCACAAATTTTTGTGCACTGGGCCTCTAGTATATAATAAAAAAGAAAAAAAAAAGAATTTCAAAATGGCAAAAGCAAAGTATTAAAACTACTGCAGGCCCTTCTAAGTGAGTTCACAGATTAGGATCCAATGAAGTTGGCCCTCCCTAGCAGGGCAAATGGATGTGCTCATCCTCTAAGTTAATTTCATCCCATATTTAAGTCATAAAATACCTAGAGACCTACAGTCATCCTCAATGTGAGAACTAGAGACTCTCCCACTAAAGATGAACAAAACATACGATTTCTAAGTGCCTTAGTAAGACACGTGTGCTCTGAAGGGTGGAAGTGGATGCCTGCTGATGATGACCCTCTATGGCAATGACATCAGTGATGACAGTGAAAACAGTGTCAGGGATACTTCTAGCGATCAGCAGTTTAAGCAAAGTATGAGCTGTAAGGACATATACGTCTCTGACCATTCAGGGGTCTGACATATCTATGAGGCCTTCATGGCTCCAATAGTCTGGGCCATGATGGATGGTACCCTCGAGAGTAAAGGAGAAATTTCTGTGCTTGTACCTTCATCTAATCGTGGTAAGTAGAATGAAAGGTGCTTTGTTAAGCCTCTTGTAATACCTTATAGAGAATGAAATGCATATTCCTATGGTTTAGTTCTATTCTAACGCAATAGAATAACAGCCATTGACCAGCTTAAAGGCCTTAGGAGAGACAGAGAGTCTGAACATGGGCTGTAAGGTGACCCAGTAGCCAGAACTGCTCATCATGATCTGGGTTCTATCACACTCACCAACAGCAGGTCAGGTGGGGAGAGAAGCATCCATCAAAGATGGAAGTGACACATCCTGGATTAGATGAGAACCACGGATAAGACCATGACACCTACAACTCCAGCCCTGTGACCTGTCACAGAGATCTCACCTGTGGAATCAGGAAGTTCACTTTGATTGATCAAGAAAGAAGGAAAAGGCTCCACTCACTCTAGTTTATCCTGGCCCTCAATTCCTCCTCCTCCAACACACAGTCAGCTACTCCCTTGCCTGTCCCTAGTCTCCTAGTCAGACTCACTCACTGACACACAAATGCCCTGGGACACGGCTAACTTGTTGACTTAGCCGAGCCACGTCTAGCGGTATGAGAATTAAATTTGACCTTTCATGGCTCTCCCAGTTCATGTGGAAACTGCTGCCTCTGGACAATGCTTTGAGATCCAGCTGCACATGTCTCTACTGGGTCAAAACTGGAGACTGGATACCTCAGGCCCCCAATTTTCTCTTCAACTCCAAGCCTACCCTGCATTCCCCACCTTACCCCAGTTCCATGCAACCCCTTTTCTAGGCTGACTACCCTGCACTACAACACCCTTCCTGATACAAATCCCAAAATCCCAGGAATCATCTTCTATGTTCTTAGTGTCCCTATTCTACAATTCCTCATTTCTCTTCAGACTCCTCATCACCAACTAGATGCTCATCTCCTTCTCCAAATTTCCCCTATCGCATGTCCTCTACCAGCCTGGTGCTCCCTCTTGTCCCAATGTCAGGGCATTATATGGAGTCTTCAACTACCTTGTCATTTCCTTTACCCTGTGTCTCACCATTCATGCCTATCCAAGTCTAGGGGAATGGGACTCCCCCACATTTCACTGCACCAGCTCCAGTGGTTTCTCCCTCCATAGCTAAGTTGGCCTCTCACTCATAATTCTAAACTCCATTCTGAGTCCCCCAAAAGCCCTGTTCCATGGCACCATACTTCCCTTTGAACCCAAATAATGCGAAACATCCAAACCTTCCCAGGCTTTATAATTTCTCATCCTGACTCTGAGAAGACACCATCCCTCCATGTACCCCCTCATACCCACCTTTACTTATACACAATCCTTCTCTGGCCAGTTCTCCAAGGATTTCAGCTAAATACCACAAAGGCCACAAGGAGCAGAAAAGGAAATAGAACCAGAACAGACATTTATTTCTGATTTCCCAGGTTCTGGTTATGGACTCTCTAAGCTCAGACACATGGAGTTTGTAAAAACAACAAAGAATGAGGACAGTGATGTCTGGCCTGAGCTCCAGGTCACAGAGGGCCCAAAGTAAGGTCATTGACTGCAGTCCTATGCATGACTGACATGACAAAGATCCTGCATATTTACTGGAGGTCTTGAGTTTTCTGACATAATATTTTTTAAAATCTCTGTGACCTTTGCCTTGAAAGTGCAGTTAAAATGCATGTGGAATGAGAATACTCTTAATGGTTAGGCTGCTGTGCAGGTGCACTCAGATTCTGGGTCAAAGGCCACTCCAAGGCAACCTGGGGCCACGGAATGATCTGGGCAGTCATGTCATCTGTTTTGGAGGGTAAGTCAGAAGTGAGAGCAGCAAGTTGGAAACATTTATTTGGAGGATTATAGCCAGATAAGGAAATATTGGAAAATTTTAAAATAAGGTAAGATGAGCAAGATGACAGGATCAGCTAATTACAGGTAGGTGAAGTCAAAAGAAAACATGCATTGGGCGCATTGAAAGAGGCAAGAAACACTTTATTGAAGACCGACCATGCAATAGGACAGTGAGACTGAGCTCAACACTTTCAAAATAAAAGGCTGGGGAGATTTTAAGAATGGCAGCAGGAATCATAGGCATCTGTGTTTGCTAGTTGGCTTTACACAAAAGAAAAGTAAAACTTCTCATGAAATCCTGACAGGAGGTCCTTTAACTTCTCGGCTGTATATGTCCTCACCCAAGTTAGGCTGCTGCCCTCCCTCAGAGACTGGGACACAGGAACACCACGAGGATTAAATTTCAAAAGGGTGGGCCAAGGCTCTTGAGACAAATATTCTATGGGACCTAACACTGGCAAGAATTTTTTAAGGAGACTTATGTATATTTCAAAAGGGCAGAGAAAAAATCTGCATTTGCAAATTGGGATTACATTTTTGAAGAAAATGCTCTCAAACAATGGAGGTAAGAGGCCTGCAGTCAGGAAAAAACCCATCTAAACATAAGTGACTCTGAGGCAACATTAAGCCCCCCACTCCCGGGTCATAACAAATCGGCTTTCTGCACAGTGAAGGGAAACACCATTAAATATCTTTCAGACAAGATCCAGTTTGCATATTCATCAGTTCCTGCATTTATAAGCAGGTGAAAAATAGCTCAGAGTCCCTGAACAAAGCCAGGATCTGATCTCCCAGAATGCTGTGCAATTGGAGTTTTCCATGGAGACATTACATTTCCCTCTATAGTCACCTTCCCTTTGATCAAACGAAATCTCCAAGGAAGAAGAGTATTTGTGATCCTACAAAATGGCTGATGTCACTCAATTTGGCTGATTCCTGACCTAAGCGCAGAGGAATGACATTCACACATAGTTTGCTCTGTTGTACATGTTTCTATGAAACCCTGGATGGGAGTTCTATCAGCCTCCTGAGGGTAGGAACTTAACCTTCACACTTCACCTGCCATCTCTCTCGCTTTGAGAGATGCCCTCTTCCCCAAGAGATTCCAAAATATCCCTCAGGAGAAACTTAGCTCCATAAAGAGTGAAATCATTTCTAATTCTCAGGATATCAGTGTGAACTTGGACATTTGAGCCAAAGCCTTGGTTGTATTACCAGCATTTCCAATTATATCCTATTAACAAGGAAGACAGAGTCCTACTGAACTTAAGGAAATCGATCCACTGCCACAAAAATAAAAGGTATTTAAGCCAAAACCGGTTTCACTCAGTGGATAGAGCATTGGCCTGCGGATTGAAGGGTCTCAGGCTCAACTCCGGTCAAGGGCATATACCTTGGTTGCAGGCACATACCCAGTAGGAGGTGTGCAGGAGGAAGCTGATGGTTGTTTCTCTCACATCGATATTTCTAACTCTCTACCCCTTTCCCTTCCTCTCTGTTCTGTAAAAAATCAATAAAAATATATTTTAAAAAAGTATTTAAGAGGGCTTTAGAAATATTTTCGGAGAAGTAAAACAGGAAAAAAAAGATCAATGTTGCTACCCACATGGGAGTCCTCCTGTACATTCTTGCTGTCCAAAACAGTGTCCAGGAACCCTCCACAGGACCCATTGGAGAAGGGACAGAGCTTGGACTCCTGGAAGCTTATCACATGCTCCCACTGGTCATCACATGACCACTACCCTTGCTGGGAGGGACTCCGTGTCACCTTCACTGTGGAGATGGTGCAAATGGGACCAACCAGAGGTGGGATCTGGTGTGGAATGTTAGATTCAGTCAACCAAAACTTCAATGCTAGCTCTCATTTTTGAGCATTTATTGACTCAGTTGAAGTCTTCTAAGGACTTTCCACCTTCACAGCAAATTTATTTCAAGGGTGAAAAAAATTTATTCAGGGTTTAACAACATAGAGGAGGAAAGCAGGGTCACTAATATTTTTCTTCCAGCTCAACTTCTTCACTTTCAGCAGAACTGATGGGGTTGGACACTTCACACTGGTAGTTCCCAGCATCCTCCCTCCTGACATGGTCTATAGTGAGGGTTCTGTTGCTCCAGGACAGCTTCAAGCTCTTACAGACTCATGGTATTGAAGAACCACTGGGTGAGGATCACAGTTGAGTAGCAGGTCAGTACCACAGCATTCTCATGCTCTGTGACTGTGGTGTTGCTCTCTAGGAGGGTGGGCACTCTTGTGGGCTCTGCGAAAAGACCAAGGACTGATTGAGAGTGGGCTTGGGACTTGGGGTCCTGCTACAATATGAGACATCTCAGCCACTCAGAGTCCCCAGTGAGCTCTGTAAAGGTCACCAGAGGATTGTCCTGAACTCTGCAGAAGGACAATAGTCTTTGTTCAGGTGACAATGTGTAAGGAGAGAGCTGCACTTCTTCTCTGACCCCACATAACCCCAGGGTGACCCTTGACTTGTTCCCAGACATCTCTGTAATATCAGCATAGGGAATACCTTCCCAGCTGATGTTTCTTTAACCTCATCATCAAATAGCATTTTTCTCTCATGAACTTTTATTAATTCTTTCTGTCATTAACTTCAAAAAAGATGAGGTCCCACTCTTTATTTAAAATTCCATGTATTTTGTGGAAGGCAGGCTACCACCTCTGTCCATCTCTGGGGCCAAGGGAACTTTATAGAAAGCGAAAAGGCATTTACCTCTTTTTAAATAATTCATTAGGCAATGAAGATGGCCTAACCCAGTCTTCATTATCTTGAAACTGGAGAAGTTCCAGCTGGATGACTTTTCAATCTAAAAGGACTTTATTTCCTGGCCTGCAGATTGAATCTCATGGTAAAATAAGTCTCTAAAGAGAAGTGGTTATAGTTTTAACAAAAGACAGGAGCTGTAGGAATAGAAAGAACATATTTAATATGATAGAGGCAACACATGAAAGCCCACAGCTAACGCAACATTCCATGGAGAAACTTGGAAAATATTATTAACATCATGAACAAGACAAGGATGCAGTTTTTCTTTTTTAAAAATATGTTTTATTCATTTTTTACGGAGAGGAAGGGAGAGGGATAGAGAATTAGAAACATCCATGAGAGAGAAACATGGATCAGCTGCCTCTTGCACACCCCCTAGTGGGGTGTTCCCCCAGCCCAGGTACATGCCCTTGATGATAATTGAACTTGGGACCCTTCAGTCCCCAGGCCAATGCTCTATCCACTGAGCCAAACTGGTTAGGGCGAGGATGCTGTTTTTCCTACTTATTCACTATAGTAGTGGAAGAACTGGCTGGAAAACTCAGGCAAGATGATAAAATAAGAGGTACCCAAATTGGAAAGGAAGAAGAAAAATTATCTTTTAAAAAAGACAACATAATCATATATAGAAAATCCTAAAAATTTCACCACACATAGACACACACACCAAAAAAAAAAAAAAAATTAAGACCTGATAAAAAAAGCAAAGTTGTTGGAGACAAAATCAACACTCAGCATCATTTTCATTTTTTTCTACAAAAATTAACAATGACAAAATTAAGTTAAGAGAAAAGTTCCATTTAAAATAGCATCAGAAACACTAGAATACTTAGAATTAAGTTAATTAATAAGATGAATATATATACAATGAAAACTACCAAATGTCTCTGAAAGAAGGGAAATAAGAAACAAAATAATTGGAAAAACATCCATGTTCATGGGTTGGAAGTCCCCCAAATATCTTCCTATTTGATATAATCCTTATCTAATTCTCTATGACTTTTTTCAGAAATAGGAAACTCCACTTTAAAATTCATAACTAATATCAGTGTACCCACAGATTGTTTCGATAATCTTAGAAAAAAAGAACAAAATTGGACGTCTTACACTTACTAATTTCAAATTTTACGACAAAGCTGAAGTAACCAAAATATGGTGACACTAGAGTAAAGACTTCTATTTGTCAAAAGACACAATCATATGGTTTTGACAAAGGAGCCAAGACTGTTCAATGGAGAAAGGACAGTCTTTTCAACAAATGGTGTTGAACAGCAGCATCCACATCCAAACAAATGGAGTAGACCATCGCTTATACCATAAATAAACAACAATTAAGTCAAAATAGAATTGAATCCTAAATGTGAAACCTGAAATTATAAAACTCATTAAAGAAATTTTAGAGGTGCCCTAACCGGTTTGGCTCTGTGGATAGAGCGTCAGCCTGCAGACTGAAGGGTCCCAGGTTCGATTCTGGTGAAGGGCATGTACATTGGTTGCGGGCATAACCCCAGTAGGCAGTGTGCAGGAGGCAGCTGATCGATGATTCTCTCTCATTGATGTTTCTAACTCTCTATCACTCTCCCTCCCTCTCTGTAAAAAATCAATAAAATATATTTAAAAATATTATAGAGGGAAGCATCATGACATTGAATTTGAAATGATTTCTTGATTATGAAACTAAGAACACAGTTAAAAAAAGAAAAAAAGGTAAATTGGATATTATCAAAATGAAAAACTTCTGTTCATCAAAGGACACAATCACAGAGTGAAAGGTGACCTATGAAATGGTAGAAAATACTTTGCAAGTCATATATAAGATGAGGGGATAATATCCAGAATATATAAAGAACTCCTCCAACTCAACAACAAAATCAATTAACCTGATTAAAAAATGGTCAAAACACTTGAACACATATTTCTTCAAAGATGACATACAAATGGCCAGCATGGTTATCCTATATAATAAAAAGCTAATATGCTAATTAGACCAGATGGCGGAATTACATTCCAGAATGACTGGTGCGCAGGGAGTGAGGCTGCAAGACAGCTGACCATTGCAGCCTGGGCTGTGAGGGCAGAGGCAGCCAGGGCTGCTCAGACTAAGTCCCTTGTCCGGATTTTGTGCATCAGGCCTCTAGTGAATAGATATCTAACACCACTGATCCTTAGAGAAATCTAATCCAAACAACAATGCGATATCATCCTATACCCATTAGGATGGGCACTATTGGAAACAGAAAATAAACTGTGTTGTCAAAAATAGAAAAATTGAAGCCGGGACCACTGTGGGTGAAAACGCAAAATGGTGCAGCTACTACAGAAAACAATTTGGAGGCAGATAAGTATTCGACTTACCACGTATCATGTGGTCAAGCAACCTCACTTCTGCTTCTATATCCAAAGGAATGCAAAGCAGGACTTGGAAGAGATATTTACACATCCATTTTCATTGCAGAATTATTCACAATAGCCAAGAGGTGGGAGCAACTCTATTTTTCATAGACTAAAATAAAAAATGTAGCACATGCACATACAATGGTACCTTATTAAGCCTTATAAGAATGGTAATTCTGTATAGTATGCTCCATGAAACAAGCCAGCCACAAGAAGCAAGGAACAGTGTGTTCCACTTATATGTATCTCAAGTATTCATATTTACAGAAACAAAGAAAGTTTGTCACTGACAGCAAGAGAGGCAGCAAGGATAACTCCAAGATTTCGTAGAAGAATGGGTTTGAACTTGACTGAGAAGAGGAGGATTTGGAGAGGATCTGGGAGGGAGGTGGGGAGAATAAAGATCTTTGTTTTGCACACGTTAAAATAGAGGTGCCCCAATTATGTCTAGGAAAGATTCCCCAGATTGGCTTAACTCATTGTCTCCTAAAACCTTTGGAAAACACACACACACACACACACACACACACACACACTCAACTCACACTCACACACACACACAAAACAAACAAAAACAAAAAAAGAAACAAAAAAAAACAAAACAACTCAGAAGCTGGAGATAGCAATTCCTGGAATCTCTGACAACAGAATCGATGTGTGAGTTTTGGAGAAGGGAGGTGGTTTTGTGCAGTGTGGTTTGTGACTCTCCCACACTCAGGGCCATGGAGCTGGTGGGTCCTGGACTGTGGTTATGGAGGCAGCAGAGGGACTGTTACTCAAGACCAATGCAGCATGTCCAGTTCCCAGTGTTTTCATCCAGGAAGTAATAGCAACACTATAGCAAATCAAGTCTCCAGTCCTGCCCTTAGAGATTATTCGGGAAACTGCAACTTTAGTCTGCTTCCCAATACATAAAAATTAAATTAAATAAGTAATATTTTTCTTAAAACGGAAGGCAGACCACCTATGGTCTGGTTAATGAACTGAGAATAGTAACTTTTGTCTTTTTCATTTTATATTATTTTATTTTATTTCTATCACCATTTATTTTAATTTTATCCTCCTGATATAAAAAAATAACAAAACAAATACAAAAAATATGCCAGTGCCCATTATATATCATTTAGACAAAGTGCCAAGTCATTTGGGCTTCAAGGACAAATCTTAATCAGTTTGTAAGACCCAGAGAAGGTAAATTGTTTTGCGGTGACCCTCTACAACCCAAGGAGATTTTAACTCCCTCTGCAGGTGGAACATGAAATAGTTATTCCATGTCTGATATTCACACTGTAAGCAAAGCCAGGTCCCAGCTCTCTCCTGTTGGATGTTCTTTCTTGTATTTGTGACAACACTGAATGTTGCCTGATAAGCCCTGTGTCTCTGTGTATTCTGTTAAAAGTTATCACAGGAACGTTCTGGTTGCTTTGGGCCATATTGAGGATGTCTGCCCCATACAATGAGAGCTCCCCTGGATGGAAGCGAAGTTCTTAAAATGACATTCTTTGTTCTTATTTACTATTTTTTTTACTTTTTGGAATTATCTACTGCAAGGTCTTTCTTAGTGGAAGATGAAAACTTAGCTGTTTTCTTTCTCATCACCAATTCTCTCTCTCTCTCTCTCTCTCTCTCTCTCTCTCTCTCTCTCTCTCTCTCTCTCTCTCTTTCTCTCTCCCCCTCCCTCCCTCCATCCTGTCTCTCCAGTATTTTTCTAAAGACCAATATTTAGTGTAGGCTTACTGTGTCTGCTTAATGCCATTCACATTTGAGCAACTACCGGAGATTTCTTTAAATTTGAATCTCCAGAGAACATCATGGACAGAGAACCTTGCTGCTGTGACCTACAGAGGTGGGCATGGGATGGTCCTGCTCATTAGACACTTGTAATGCCATAAACAGAGTAGAAAAAGCCAAATACTTCTCTACATCCCTTCACAGCTTCTCAAGATTTCCTTCCGCTGTACTGCTCTCTGGTGGTCACATTACAGAATTTTCCCAACCAATGGTCAGGTCTAGGGGCAGGACTAAGAAAAGTCACATGAAAGTTCTGGGCTCTAGTTCAAATTAAGAATTTCAGGATAACAAAAGCAGACTATTAAACCTACCACAGGCCCTTCTAAATGGCTGCACAAATTATGAGCCCATGAAGTGGCCCTTGCTACCAGGGCAAATGGATGTGTTCATTCTCCAAGTTAACTCAAGGCCAAACTCAAGTCATAAAAATGGCGAGAACTAGAGGCTTTCCTGCTAAAGAAAAACAAAACTGTAAGTTACTAAATGCCTTAGTAAGACACGTGTGCTCCAAAGGGTGGAAGTGATGCCTGCTAACATTGATGTTCTAGGACAATGACATCAGTGATGACAGTGACATCAGAGACAGGATCAACTCTTGTGATCAGCAGTTTAAGGAAAGCATGAGCTATAGGGCCATCCACATCTGTGACGATTCAGGAATCTGCCACATCTATGGCTCCACTAGTCTGGGCCATGCTGGACGTACCCTCTGGAGAAAAGACAAGTTGCTAATTGATGTTAGAAGAATGAAAGGTGCTTTGTGAAACCTCAGGTGAGACCTAATAAAATAATTACTCCTAGGCAGACTCCTTGTGAACAAGGCCATATCTTCTACAGCAATAAAACAACAGCTCCCAACAGGCTTCTAGGCCTGAGGAGAGATGGAGAGTCTGAACGTGTTCTGTAATGTGACCAGGAAGGCACAACTTCTCATCATAACCTGCGTTCTACCACACCCACCAACATAAGTTCAGGTGAGGAGAGAGGCATCCATCACAGATGGAAGTGACACATCCTGGATTAGACAAGGGCAGGTGGGTACCTACCACTCCATCCCTGTGACCTACCACAGATCTCTTACCTGTGGAATCACAGAAAGTTACTCTCACTAGTCAACAAAAAAGGAAAATCCTCCACACATTTCAAGTTCATGCCAGCCCTCAATTTCTCCTCCCCCAACAGAAACATACCATTCGCCTTTTCCTTGCCTGTCCCCAGGCTCCTAGTCAGACTTACTCACTGACACACAAATCCCCTGGCACATGGCTAACGTGTTTACTCAGCTGAGGCATGTCTTGGTGTATAGGGGTGAGATTGGACTTTCATGGCTTTCCCAGCCCGTGGGGAAACTGCTTTGAGAGCCAAATGCACACATCTCACTTGGGTTGGAGCTGGAGGATGGATACCTCTGGCCCTCAATGTGGTCCTCACCCTCAATCCTGCCCTGCATTTTCCACTTTCCCTAGGCTCCATGCCAACCCCTGTTCTAGTCTGACTACCCTGGACTTCAACTAATTTCCTGGCTCAAATACCACATTCCTAGTCTCATCTTCTGCATTCATGGTGTCCCCTTCCCTCCTCACTATTCAGACTCCTAACTCCCTACAAGATGCTCATCTGCTTTTCCTTCTTGTTTCTTATTTTATGTCTATTCTGTAACTCTTGCCAGCCAGTATATTTGGTGCTCCTTCTTGTCCCAAATGTCAGGACACTAATATGAATCTTCAAGAATCTTATTCTTTCCCCCAAACTGTGTCTCATCCTTTTCGCCTATCCAAGTTTGGGAGAACGGCACTCCAACTTCACTACACCAGCTACAGTGGCTTCTCCCTCAACAGGTAGAAGGTAGCCCCTCACTCATATCCCTCAGCCCCATACAGAGCCCTCCCTAAAAGAGCCAACCTGCAGGGCACCTTTAGGTCCCCTTGACCTCATATAATGCTTAACATCTCCAAATCCCCCAGGCTTTACTACTTATCACCCAGGCTCTGAACAGATCCTATGACTCAAGAGATCCCCTCTATGCCCACCTCTACTTACCCACAATCAACCTCTGGCTAGCTCTCAAAGGAGTACAACTAAATAGCCCAGAGGCCACAAGACACAGGAAAGTTTTATTTCCATTTCCCAGGTTCTGAATGTGGATTCTCTAAGAACTGGCATCTGGCGATTGTAAAAACAATGAAGAAAACAAAGTATGAGGACACCTGTCTGGCCTGAGCTCCAGGTCACGGGGGACACAAAACAGCATCTTTTAGTTACAGCCTATGGGTGGCTGACATATCCGGGCCCAGCATGTTTACTAGAGATTGTAAGGTTCAATATAGAATGTTTGTTAAATCTCTGTGATCTTGTTCCTTGAAGGTGCAGTGGAAATGAATGTGAACACTGTTGGTTCTTCTGGACGTGTGCCCTTTCAGGCCTGCATATCTTCTCAGATTCTGGTGCAAAGGCCATCCTGAGGCAACCTGCATCCTCAGAAGCATCTAATAAGTCATGTCTGATGCTGCTGTGAAGGCCAAGTCAAAAGGAAGGCAGGAAAACTGGAGACCTTTATGTGGAGGATTTTGGCCTGATAAGGATAGAAATTGGAAGATTTGAAAATAAGGTAAGGATCGACAATGTGAGCAAAATGACAGGATCAGCTAGTTACAGGTAGATGATGAAAAAGTAAAACAGGTGTCCAAGTCATTTAAAGAGGCAAGCAGACATTCTTCAGAACCATGCAACAGGGCAGAGAGATGCAACTCAACACCCCTGAAAGAAAAGGCTGGGGAGATTTCAAGAAAGAAGAATGAATTATAGGCATCTGTGTTTGCTAATGGGCTTTACAGAAAGGAAATGTAAACCATCTCCTGAAGTCCTGGCAGGAGGTCTTTTCACATCTTGATTGTAAATGTCCCCACCCAAGTTAGGCTCCTATTCTTCTGCAGAGACTGGGACACAGGGATATCAGGAGGATTTAATTTCAAACAGATGAGGCCAGGTCCTTGAGAGAGTTATTCTCTGGGTCATAACACTGACAAGAAGCTTTTGAGGAGATGTATGTATATTTCAAAAGTTCAAAGAAAGAATGTGCAATTACTACTTACATTTATAAAAGAAATGGTCTAAAGATGGAAGACAAAGGCATGTTGTCAGGAAGAAACTGTGTAAAAGTTAGTGACTCTAAGGGAACCTTAAGGCCTCTAGTTCAGAACAAAACTGCTTTCTGCACAGTGATGGGAAACACAACTAAATCTCTTTCAGCCAAGACCAGTTGATATTTTTATCATTTCCAGCTATTTATAAAGAGGTGAAATTTCCCAGCAATGTATAAACAGATGCAACGTAGCTGAGAGTTCCTGAACACAGCCAGGATCTGATCTCCCAGAATGCTGTCTAGAGTTCTCCATGGAGACATTACATTGCTCTCTACAGTCACCTTCGTTTTGACCACAGGACACCTCCAAGGAAGAAGAGTATTCTCCATCCTACAACATGGCTGGTGTCACTGGATTTGGCCTGATTAGTGACCTAAGTGCAGAGGAACTGACATTTACCACATAGTTTGCTCTGATGCAGGTTTTTCTATGAACCCGAAGATGGGAGTTCTAACAGTCTCTTGAGGTTAGGAAGCCTCACCCTCTAGCTTTGGGTAATGTCCTCATCTCCAAGAGATTTCAAAAAACCCCACAGGTCAAATTTAGCTCCATAGAAGGTGAGGTCATTTCTAATTCTGTGTGCATCAGTCTGAACAAAGACATGTGAGCCAAAGCCTTGGTTGTATTACTAAGGTTTCCAATTATACTCTATTAATAAGGAAGACAGAGTCTTATTTACTTTATGCAAATAAGTCTATAGCCATATAAATAAAAATACTCAAAATGACTTAAGAAATTTTTTGAAATAAGTCAAACAGGGAGAAAAAAAAAGATCAGCGTTGTTACCAACATGGGCGTCCTCCTGTCCATTCACATTTCCAACAACAGTGGCTGTGCATCCACTACATGTCCTCCAGGAGGAGGTACAGAGTTTGGATATATGCAAACTCATCACGTTCACCCATGGTAATGAAACAGCCACAGCCATGCTCTTGAAAGACTCAGTTTCACCTCCACTGTGGAGATGGTACAACTTAGACCACACTGAGGTGGGATCTGGTATAGACTATCACCTTAAGTCAACAATAATGACAATGTCAGCTCTCTTTTTTGAGCATTTATTGACTCAATGCAAATCTTCTAAGGACTTTCCACTCTCACAAAAAATCTATTTAGAGGGCACAAAAGATTATTCAGAGTTTAGTAACATATAGGAGAGGAGGCGGGTCACTAATATTTTACATCAAGCTCAACTGGCCCACTTTCAGCGGAACTGATGGGGTTGGACACTTTACACTGATAATTCCCAGCATCCTCTCTCCGGACTGGGTCTATGGTGAGGGTGCTGTCGTTCCAGGACAGCTTCATCCGCTCTGTCAGCCGCAGATTCATGCCATTCAAGAACCACTGGGTGGAGACTGCATTTGTGTAGCAGGTCAGGACCACAGAATCCTTATGCTCCATGACTGTTGTGTTGCTGGCTAGGAGTGTGGGCACACTCACTTGCTCTGTGAAGAAATAGAGGGCATGGCTAATTGAGAGTGGGCTTGGGACCTGGGCCATGCTAGCTCCTCAACCATCTTAGCCACTCAGAGTTCACTGTGAGCTCCGTAAGGTCACCAGAGGATGGTTATGATCTCTGCAGAAGGACAATTGTCTTTGTTTAGGGGACGATGTGTAGGGCAATTGTTGCACCTCTTCCCAGAACCCAGATCACCCCTGACCTGTTCCCATAGACATTTTGTAGTATCAACACAGAAAACCCTTTCGCAGCCCACGTGTCCTATAACCTCACTGTAAGGTGGAGATTTCCTCTCATGAGCTTTTACTAACCCTTTCCTACAAATTCTTTTGACTTAAAATTTCATGAATGTTGGGAAAGGAAATCTTACCACTTTTGCCTACTACTGGGGCCAAGGGCACATTACAGAAAGTGAATGGGCATTTAACTATTGTTAAATAACTCATTAGGCAATAAAAATGGCCCAACCCAGTCTTCATGACCTTGGATCTGGATAAGTTCCATCTATAGGATTCCTCAGTCTAAACAGGACTTTATTTCCAGGCCTGCTGATTGCATATAATGGTAAAATAAATCACTAAGGGAAGTGGTTATGATTTTAACAAAAGACAGAAACTGTAGGAATAGGAGGAATTACTTAATATTGTAAAGACCACACATGAGAGTCCACAGCTAACACATTACTCGACGGAGAAACTCTGAAAACAGTACTAAGATCATGAATAAGACAAGGATACTGTTTTTCCCCTAATTCAACTAGTCAGGAAAATCAGGCAAGAAGAAGAGATAAGTGATATTTAATTGAGATAGGAATAAGAGAATATCTTTTTAAAAGACAACATAATCTTATTGTAGAACACCCTGAAGATTTCACCACCTACATACCTAAAACAACTATTATAACTAATAAAAAAGATGAAGTCGCCAGAGACAAAATCAGCACTCAGCATCATTTCCATTCTTTAAACAAAAATGAACAATCCTAAAATAAAATAAACAGTTTCATTTACAATAGCATCAAAAAGACTAGATGCTTAGGTTTAAACATAATAAGGTGGAAGATGAATACACTGAAAACTACCAAACATTTCTGAAAGTAAAAAAGAAACAAATAACTGGAAAGACATCCATGTTCATTGATTCCAAGACCACCAACTATCTACCTGTTTGAAACAATCCCTATCAAAATCCCAATTACTTTTTTCAGCAATAAAAAAAAAATCATCGAGATTGTATGTGGAATTTCAATGAATCCCAAATGTTTGCAACAATCTTAAAAAGGATGAATTGAAATTGGAGGTCTCACAGCTACTAATTTCAAATCTTACTCCAAAGTAGAAGTAACCAAAATAGTTACACTGGCATAAAGGCTTCTATTTGTCAAAAGACACAACCAAATTGTTTTGATAAAGGAGCCAAGACTGTTCAATGGAGAAAGGACAGTCTTTTCAACAAATGCCAATGAACAGCAATATCTACATGCAAGCAAATAAAGGGGACCGTTGCTTATACCATACACAACAATTCAGGCAAAATGGATTGAATTCTAAAGGTAAGAGCTAAAATTATAAAACTCTTCAAAGAAAACATCGGGGTAAGCAGTATGGCATTGGATTTGGCAGTGATTTCTTGAATATGAAACTAGAAACTCAGGCAAGAAAAGATTAGATAATTTAGATTTTTGTCAAAATGGAAAACTTCTGTTCATCCAAGGACACAATCAAAAGAGTGGAAGGTGACCTGTGGAATGGTAGAAAATCCTTTGAAAATCATTAATTGGATGGGTGGGTTAATATACAGAATATATAAAGATCTAATACAATTCAACAACAGCAACACCAAATAAGCTGATTTAAAAATGGGCAAACCTCGTGAATACACATTTCTCCAGAGAAGATATACAAATGGTCAATAAGCCCAGGAAAAGATGCTCAACATCACTATCATCAGAAAAATATAAATTAAAACTCTCAAAGTTGATGCTTGTGATATTGAGTGTGGGTAACTCCACTGAGCAGCTAACAGGAGAAAATTTCCCTGTGCGACACTTGAGTCCTCCAAGCCTTCTTCAATCAGAGTTGGCACCTCTCACCTCTCAGCCAACTTAAAGGAATAAGGCAGGTCTATGTATCACAAGACAAATGCCTAGGGATCTGAGCCCTCAGAGAACTTATATCCTCTATGTCTGGGGAAAGCACAGCCTTTCTCAGGAGCCTAGACTGATCAATGGAGAAAGGACAGTCTTTTCAACAAATGGTGTTGAACAGCAATAGCCACAGGCAAACGAATGAGGCGAACCATTCAATAGATTTGCAGGATTTGGTTGTGGAAAAACAGAGAACCTAGAGTTAGAGACACCCCTCCTCCCTAATCCTCCAGCACCTCTCTTAGTTCTTCACTGACCAGCTGACTGCAATTTTTTCTAGCTGCACAGACCTTCATTGCCCAGACGAGGTATGTTTCTAAGAGCCACCATTTCCCAGGACATCTTAGACTCTAAGACTTAGAGACTCATATTGGAGCAAAAGTAAAACAGGGGACCAGGATCAACCTGTGGTCAGTTGACTACTCAGAGCCGGGGGTCAAGAGCTGGGTCAGGCCTTCCCAGGTGATGTGACTGACATGAGCCAGTGAGCCAATAAATGATAGAGCAGAGCCCAAGGAACGAGCCAGAAAGGAGTGAAGGGACAGGCAGGATCTGATTGAGGGAGCAGAAGGATATGCTTTGCTCGTGGTCAATAAAGTCATCCTCTCTCTGCTGAGGGCAGGTGAGGCTTGTGCAGATGCGGAAGGGGTGAAGAAAAGGCAAGAGGGCAGCATGGATTGCTGACTTTCGGACCCTTGTGGACCATTTGTGTTTGGTGGTTATGAGATAGAAATTTGGAAAGATCTTAACATTCCCCCATATGCAAAAATTACTATTAATACATCAGGGCCTAAGAGCAATAGCAGGAAGGACTATTTCATTAGAGAATAGGAAAGGATCTGAGATATGGGTCTCAAACCCTGGAGTGACAGGGAGCCTTTCCCATGTGGCCAGAATTCCAAGGACTCTGCATCCAGGTTTCAGCCTCTGAAGAGCTTTTAGCACATTCGTTCCTTCAGTAGCCATTTATTTCTTCCTAATTCATCAAAACAACCGACAGTTACATCTTGATCCCTTAGCTGGTTACAAGTGTAAAATGGGGAGCTAGCAGGCAAAGTCCTTTCCTTTATATCCAGTGGGAATGACACGAATACATTAGGAAACAAATCAGTGGTTTCACCTCCAGTGCAGAGAAGGGTGGATCAGCCACCTGAGGGGAAGGTCTGGGTGTTCCCAGCACTGACTGATTGTTACTGCAGGTAATTTGGCTCTAGAGTACAAATAAATTAATTCTCCATTTGGTGTTATTTTCTAGACCACAGTGTCTCTCTCAAAACTGGGGATGCCTAAGGGAAGATCGAAACCAATGATGGAGAACCTATGACACTAGTGTCAGAAGTAACCTGCGAACTCATTTTTTGGCTGATTTTTCTGTTAAATGGCATTTATATCTATAAAATAAATATCAAAATATAAGTCTTTGTTTTCTATGGTTTCAAATATCAAAAAATTTATATATGTGACATGGCACCAGAGTTAAGTTAGGGTTTTTCAAAATGCTGGCAGAAGAGCTCAAAAGGTTCGTCATCACTGAAAACCAATGTTTGCTTTAGGGATCCCTGTGGGATGGAGGAGAGGTTATGGCTGCAGACAGACCTTGAGTCACTCTCATGGTCTGTGTGCTCTGCTTTAGTGACTATATCTCCCTGTGCCTTGGTTTCCTCTCATTGCTGTACGATGAACATTTGACTGCCAGAGTGTCAGTGTATTAACAATAAAATATTCACAGTATCTGACTAAACATTGGCACAGGGGAGCTGCTCAAATGAGGGTCCTCTGTTATTGATAAACTCCAAGAGAGAATCTCCTGGGCTGATCCCTGGTGGATGAGGAGCTGCCAGGAGCATCTTTCCTCCTATTTGTTCCCTATGATTCTGACCTTTCTCCGGACTCTCCTATATGTTTCAGTGTAGTTCACAAATGGCCTGGCGAACTTGTCCATCTGTGCTAGCCACACTCAGTCTCAGGTGCAGCACCACCCCTATCCAGATGTGGCTCATGGGGCTGAGCTCTGGCTTCTGAGCAGCTCAAAATCCTTGTGACTCAGACAAGTGGGAAACCATTGCACCCATTCAGCCCTTCCCAGGAATTTAACCCCAACCTGACACAGGATCCCCAGGGTCCCTGGAGTCAGAAACCTGGGGCAGGGGTCTGGGCGGGGCTGCCAAAGCTGAGCTTCTTTATGAGGATTGCAGGGGGCTCCGCAGGATGGGCCCTGGCCAAGCCCTGCAGGGTCTTTCTCAGGGTCATGGTCATGGGGAGGGGCCGAGGGAACCGGACTGAGACTGGTCAGTCTCTGCTGAGCGACTCCATTAGACTGGCCCTTCTCTCGGTGGAGAATGTCTGCAGGGCTGGAATCTGGGAAGGGAACTCTGATCTTAGAAGTTTGTCTCCACTGTTTGTGTCCTGCACTAAATGTCCAAACCCAACCTGGGAGTTGATGCAAAGGGGGATGGAGGCGAGTCCAAGGCTGTCAGCCCTGTGTGTTCATCCACCCACACCCTGAGGTCAGAGAGCAATCACTCACCGTATACATTGAGCCGACCAAATCCAATTTCTTTTTTTGAGCCTTGAAGGTAGACTACTACGGTGTAGATTCCTGTGTCCTTCAGGGTGACATTCTTTATCAGCAAGGATCCATCAAAGTTTATTTGCTCTCGACCGCTGTGTGCAGGCCCTGCTCTATGTCCTGGCAATATTCCAAGACGTGCAATATTATGTTTGTAGTTAGCCTCTTCCCCCCTGTACCACATGTAGCCTCTAACATCGGGAGGCATATTGCGGATACGTAGAATCACATCCTTCCCTTCGGTAGCATTGGTTGAAACAATAGCGAGTTGGGCAGTGGTGGGCAGGCTCCAGAAATTTAAGAGTGAAACTAGGAGGGAAGAGAGGAATTGATCAATATTTGTATGTATATGTTAGGATGGAAAGATGAGGTCCTGGATTTGGAAAAGGTCTCTTCATCTCAGCCTTGTTGTGTGTGTGTGAGTATGTTTGTGTGAGTGTGGTCAAGGTCAACAGCATGACCACCAATACCTCAGCACCTGTGAACCTGTTACTTTTTCTGTTTTGCCGTCTCTTTTCCAGGTGTCTGTTCAGCTCACCCACTCACTGCCCTCAGACCCCTCCTGACACTTAGGGGTGTCCATGGGAGGCATCTTCATAGAACACTTCCCTAAAGACTCTCTGTTAATCCCTTTCTGAATTGTCACTGCTCTGTTGTTCTTTTTATAACACTTGTGGGTACCTGGCATCACATGTAGATATTTTCTTATCTCTCTCCACCCACAGAACGTGAGCTCCATGGGGACGGTGCTTTTCCAATCTTGCATCCCCAGTGCCTGCAACAGGCTGCAAATACCTGTGGATTAATGAATGTTCCCAGAGTCCTGCACCTCTTGGGGTGTATTTCTCCTGAGGCTGGTGTAAGGACGGTGTTTAACACCCCTGGTTAAGTTTTTCTCTGGTGCCACCTGATGTAAATTGTTATTATTATGGTCACTTTCCAAAATTCAATACTCAGTGATGAATAACAGGAATTAACAGCAACTGAAGTTTCCCTGCACCACTCCACTTCCAGATCATGAGATTTCCCAGTTACCTGTTACCCATCTCCCTTACCCATCCTACTCTGCCCCCCTGTCCTCTCCCCTCAGGTCCATGCAGAAGCCCTCCATCCACACTCAGAGCGCTGTTATCCCCAGGAGACCACAGCAAGTCCCTGTGTTTCCTAATTCAGTCCACCCCCAGGGATTTTTCCATCCTTACCAGCCAACAGGAGCCAATTCCAGGGGATAGGTCCTCTGCCGATAGGGGCTGAGAGTGACTCCATGGTGTCTGCTGCCTGCACTGTCCCTCCCTCGGCGAGAAGAGCTTGGATTCCAGGAAAGCTCAAAGGCACCGCTGTACAAACTGTTGTGATCTGCTGTCCCTCTTCACTGTGCCCTTGGCCTCCTCCTGGTCAAGATCACTTACCTGGTCACATGGACTAGGGCGGAGTTTGTGCCAAGGACCCACCTCCTCCTCCTCTCATTTTTGCCACCTTTTCCCGCTCCTTCCAGCTTAACATCCCTCTAAATTTCGATTCCCTTGGAGCTGCTGAGGTATCTGAACATACATGTACTTGAGCCTCAGCTTCTCTAGGGATCACGGAGATCACTTCTGAGAAAGTGACCTCTTGGCTGAGACCTGAAGCATGAGTGGCCATTCACCCTTTGGACATAGGGTGGTGGGGAAGAGCTGCCTGCAGATGACTAGACTTTGGTGGGCAGATGCCTGGCTGGATAGAGGAGCTTTTGTAGTCCAGTGTGGGCAGTGTGAAGAATGAGAAGGAATGTGGACTGAGTAATGCTGGTGAGGTTGGTCCCTGCTGGGCTGTGGGTGCTGCTGAGGTGGGGTCAGCAGACACCTGAGGAGGCTGCAGGCTGTGGAATAGCTCACTCCCATTTGATGGGCAAGCTGAAATATGTGTAAGAAAAAAAGTCATGTTACAGTTTTGAATTTTATATTCAACTTATACTTTAAGCAATATTTCATATGTGTAGAGTAAAATTTTAACATATTTATTGAGTTTTAGTTGGCATGAAATAATCTTACCTTTTTGAAAGTATACAATTTATTAAGCATTGCCAAATACATGCACCAGAGTTGTTACAATGAAGAAAATGAACATGTTCTTCACTCTTAAAGCCTCCTCGGGCCCTCTTATAATCTCATCACTTTGTCACTCTTCCACTCCTTCCAACTCTTATCTGCTTTTTGTCATTATAGATGAGTTTCCATTTTCTGCAGTTTTCATAATTTGAACTTTATAATATGTAATTTTGGGAAAATGTTGGCTTCTAGAATCAACACAATTATCTTGAAATAGTTCTTTCCTTTTTAATCCCCCAGGTCTATGCCATTGTAGGATGCACCAAACTAGTGTAGCCATTCGCCCATTCATGGACATTTGTGTTGATTCCCATTTCGGAAAAGTTCAAGTAAACCAGGCATTAACATTTGTGCAGCAAGGTCTTTAGCACAGAATTAGGTGCATGTAAAACCAATGAGGGGCCAGAAATATGGAAGTCAGGGAGTTGACACAGGAAGTCTGGTTTCAAGGTCCCACTGCCACAGCCACACCCAGAGGGAAAGAAACACCTGCTTCTTCACATAAAGCTCTGTCTGCAGAGCCCACCCACCAGGAGCAGGAATCACAGCACCTTCTCCCTCCCAGAGTCGTAACTACACACAAGTGCATCTCAGAGGCTGAAATTAATTCACACCTGTCTTCCCAGTCATTAGAAGTGGGAAGGGTGGTATTTAACCTTTCAGTCCCTCTGGTATAGTAGGAAATATAGAAAGGGGTGGAGCATAGATGTCAAGTGCCAATAGACAATATATGGCATGGTGGAGTCCACTTGCAGGCTGTGTGACTCTGGGCAAGTGATCTCACCTCAAAAAGCCTCAGTTTCCTCATGTGATTTCATAGAAAGTTATTTCCTGGTTCTTAGAATAGAGCAGTTTAAATTCTTGAAATTTTCTGAGTGATACGGGCAAAAAGAGTGTCTTTTGTCCCGGTGAGGCAACTCCTGACAGGCCTCTGGATAGTTGCAGGGTGAGGACAGGTTGCCATAAAGGCCAAATCTTGATTAGAAGCCTGGAATTTTCAGCTGCCAATGTAGGAAACATTTAAATCTGTAGAGAATTTTATGATTGTGAGTCAAACTGACGACAATTGCCAGGAAGCAAAATCTCAAGGAAAAATGGCAGTTTTGCATCATATGTTATACATTACAATCAAAGCAGGAGGCATAAGGGGTTAAATAAAATCCATTTGTGATAGATTAGGAAAGTGGGAGAAAGCAAAACAGGGAAATCTCTGAGATTGGATAAAAAGTAAAACAAATAGACACATACATCTTTTACATTGGTTGATAGAGGATAGTTAGCAGCTTACAATTAACATGATGACAATAGCAATTAGGGCTTCTGTCGTTTCTCTGTGCAGTGAGGGTCGGGAAAAATGAAAAATTTTTTCCTGATATTCCAAAAGTAAGTTATCACGAATGCAAAAAGACAATAGACATGTTCAGTTAATGTAAAGATTCAGCTTTGTCAGGAAAAAATACCTAAAACATAATTACCTACCATGACTCACTTTTAGTTAGAAAGTTATCATTTCAGGTTATCCTTTGTGGTTGCTTTACGTCTCAGATTTTGCAAATCATACTATGGAGGCCTTCTCTGAGCTTGTCAGCTTTAGTATGTGGCCCCTTTTTCATCCACACCTCCCCCTTTGGGTCATAAATCATACGAAATGATTTACTGATGACCAAACTTTTGGTTGGAAAATGTTGTCCCTTGGTGCTAGAAAGGCTCATCGCTAGGAAGTCTTAGTTTATCTAGCTGAACAAAGGACCATTGGGGATAGGACAAGACTGTAACCCTGGATGGAAGTCAAGTTAAATTTTCTCAAAAGTGAAAAGCAGGTAAATGGGAGCCAGTCAGGTTCCACTGGTCTTCATTAAGAAAAACACTTGGGCCCTGACCAGTATTGCTAAATGTTAAGAGTATCAAACTGCAGTTCATTGTTAAGGTCAGGTGTCTGGGTTATAGGTTCAATTCATGGTCCCATTCAGGATGCATGCAGGAGACAGCCAATCGTGTTTCTCTCATATCGATGTTCCTCTCTCTCTCTTTTTCTCTCTCCCTCCCTCTCTACTCTCTCCCTTCTACTCTCTCTAAAAATCAATGGAAACAAGATTCTTGGGTTAGGATTTAAACAAACAAACAAACAAAAAACAATTAAAAATGAAGAAAAACATTTTGGGTCATTCTTAACCTATAAGCTATCGTGATCCAAAATTTTGCTGTCTGTCTCATTTCTCTGTATTTTGCATCTAGTATAACATTTGCTTATAGTTTGATGGAACACTATACACCTCATCAGTTTTCACAATCTGATCATGAGATGGGTTCCCATTTACAATGGTCCACTTATTTCCCATTGAAAACATTCAAGGGTCATTCATTGTTAATCTGATTCCTGCTGGTTTTGCAATTTTTAACTGTAATCATATTTGGGGACAAGGCTGTAAGAACCCAATGGTGTATATTACAATTACCATCTAAAAATTTCATAGACCAGGAAGACAGTAAGATTATCATAAGTAAATTTCCTGTGCCTCAGCTGCAGTTATAGAGGACCATGTTTTTGTAGCTACTTCAGCTTCATTTGAATTAATATGGTTAGTAGACTTTGTTGGGTGAGGGTGTAAGCATATCTCCATAATGACGTTCTGGCATTTCTACATAAAATTTCTCAATATTCCTTTTCCACTAACTTCTACAGCTTCCCTTGTTTTCAGTTTGCCTCTTTTTACTCATTCAGAAATAATTAACTTGTTAGGTCAATCCACTTACGTTTAACTTCTCTTAAAAACACCCAGTACATATATCAAAATAAAAAGCTTTTGCACAGCAAAGGAAACCATCAACAAAACAACAAGAAGACCCACTACATGGGAGAACATATTTACCAATGATATCACCGAAAAGGGTTAAACTCCAACATTTATAGGGAACTCATGGAACTTAACAATAGAAAGATAAACAATCCAATCAAAAAATGGGCAAGAGACCTAGATAGACACTTTTCGAAAGAGGATAGACAGAAGGCCTAAAGACATGTGAAAACATGCTCAAAGTCACTAATTATACGAGAGATGCAAATCAAAACGACTTGTGGTATTATCTCACACTTGTCAGAATGGCTATCATCAACAAATCAACAAACAACAAGTGTTGGAGAGGATGTGGAGAAAAACGAACCCTTCTGCACTGCTGATGGGAATGCAGACTGGTGCAGCCACTGTGGAGAACAGTATGGAGCTTTCTCAAAAAACTAAAAATGAAACTCCCATTTGACCCAGTGATCCCACTTCTAGGAATATATCCCAAGAAATGAGAAACACCAATCAGAAAGGATATATGCACCCCCATGTTCATAGCAGCACAATTCACCATAGCTAAGATTTTGAAACAGCCTAAGTGCCCATCAGCAGATGAGTGGATTAGAAAACCGTGGTACATCTACACAATGGAATACTATGCTGTGGTAAAAATGAAAGAACTCTTGCCTTTTGCAACAGCATGGATGGAACTGGAGAGCATTATGCTAAGTGAAATAAGCCAGTCAGAGAAAGATAAGTACCACATGATATCACTCATTTGTGGATTATAGAGAACAACATAGACTGATGAACAGGGACAGATCCAAAGACAGAGAAACAGTGATCAGACTATCAATCCCCAGAGGGAAAGTAGGGGAGGGAGGGGCTAAGGGGAAGAGATCAACCAAAGGACTTGTATGCATGCATATAAGCCAAACCAATGGACTTGGACAACAGGGGGAAAAGGGGGGATAAGGACATATTTGTAATACCTTAACTAATAAAGAATTTTAAAAAAATAAAAAAATAAAAACACCCAGTCCAGCTGGCATGGCTCAGTGGTTGAGCGTCAACCTAGGAACCAAGAGGTCACAGTTCAATTCCCAGTCAGGGCAGTTGCCTAGGTTGTGGGCTCGACCCCCAGTCAATGGTGTGCAGGGGGTAGAAAACAATGATTCTCTCTCATCATGGATGTTTCTATCTCTCTCTCCCCTTCCCTTCCTCTCTGAAATCAATAAAAATATTTTTAAAGAACACTCCCAGATCCTTTTCCTTCCTTTTGCAGTAGCATTCTTGCTAGGTTTCAAAATGTTATCAGAAATAAAAGCCAGGCCCTTAGCGAATTTGCTTAAGACCAGCTCATGCAGGTAAGATTTCAGAATATGAGCCCCCGTGATTTTGAGACTACATTTATTAAAGCTGGGAGCAGTGAAACAAGGAAGGGCCAGGGATACAAGAAGCAGTGGGAGAGAGACAAGGTGTGGCTGCTTTGGCTCTCTAGAAACTTTATGGGAGAGAAGTGAACATATACAAGGCTGCTGTCAGCTCAATGGAAAGTCAGAGGCAAGGAGACTTGCGGACAATTCAGGGGGTTAGCCCAAGATGAGCTATTGTTTCCCTGGTTGCAAGTCTCCTGGGTACCACTTAGAGTTTAGGTGGAAGAAATTTCATTGGAAAAGGAGATTTGAGTGGGTGTGCCCCAAGAGGGGCACATTCTGGCTTCCTTGTCTTGAGGGGTTCTATCTACTTCTCAAAGGTGGGGACTTAGGGGAGGTCTCAGGGAAGATCTCAATAAGATATTTATAAGCATTTCCAGGTTTGCCCTTTCAGATCATGGTCTCTACTGATTGGTCAACAGCAGGACAGGGTATGACCACTGGTATGCCAGGGGATGAAAGGCCACCCTGTAGGCAAGGTCTAGGAACAGTTTTGCCCATTGCCAGGTACCCGAGGCTTTCTGCCCTGGTTACCTTCTGCATCTGGCTGTAAATAGCTAGGCCAGGTTATTCAGCTATCTGTCTCAGTTTCCCCATTCCACATGCCAAGGAATATTCCTAGCTTCTTACTACAATTTGACTACATTTCTTGCAAATGACTTTCAAATATTTCTGACAGACTAGTGATGTGTCAAATGAACCAGTCACTAATATTCTTAAAACGGAAGGCTTCTAGTAAATAAGGTTCTTATTTGTTTTTTGTTTTTTTTTTTAAAGGTTCTTATTTATACAGGACAAAATTGTTCCAGTTGAGTTAGAGTTGGCAGAAAAAAAGGGATGTTCAACAGAATAGAGTCACCCATGGGGTTAAAAGCCAGTTACACCAGAGGGGAAAATGGAAGGATCAGGGAAAGACTCCTGCTTACTTAATACCCTCACATAGGCCCTGAATCTAAAGTTCTGGAACCCTTGTCCTGTCCTCACCTCAGGGAGTCCTGGGCTAGGAGAGGTTTGTGAACTCTCTCAGAAGAATGAGTACAAAAAGATTGAAGAAAAAAGGAACAAAGCAATTGCTTCTTTCAAAATCCATCCTCATTAACAACAACACCAAAATTAGAAGATTTAATATTGTTAACTGTCCATACTACTCAAAGCAGTCTGCAGATTCAATGAAATATATTGTAATCCCAAAGCATTTTTAAATAAATAAAAATATCATTCTTAATTCATATGATATCTCAAGGAACCCTTAGGAGACAATACATTCTTCAAAAATTGCCAAGTTTCCTGATTTCAAAACACACTTCAAAGGTAAAGTAAGAGTAGAGTCATACTGACATAAAGATAGACATACAGACCAATGGAACAGAATAGAAAGCCCGAAATAAACACCTTTATATTATCAAATAATCCTCAAGGAAGGTGCCAAGACCACACAATGGGGAAAAGACAGACTTCCACAAAAGTTATTGGGAAGATTGGATATTCTCAAGTAAAAGAATCTTATACGACATATAAAAATTAATTCAAACTGTATTAAAGATCGCCCTAACCAGTTTGGCTCAGTGGATAGTGCATCGGCCTGCAGACTGAAGGGTCCCAGGTTCGAATCCGGTCAAGGGCATATACCTTGGTTGCAGGCACATTCCCAGTAGGGTGTGTGCAGGAGGCAGGTGATTAATGTTTCTCTCTCATCAATATTTCTAACTCTCCCTCTCCTTTCCTCTCTGTAAAAAATCAATTATATATATATATTTTAAATGTATTAAAGATCTAAATGTAATACCAAAAACCATAACACTCACAGAATAGTCAGGGGAAAAACTTCCTGACATTGTAGTTGACAATAGTTTCTTGGATATGATACCAAAAGCTCAGGGAACAAAGGAAAATAGAAAATGGGGTACAGCTCGGCCAGCGTGGCTCAGTGGTTGAGCATCAAACTATAAATCAGGAGATTGAGGTGCAATTCCCAGTCAGGGCACATGCCAGGTTGTGGGCTCCATCCCCTGTGGGGAACTTGCAGGAGGCAGCTGATCAATGATCCTTTCTCATCACTGACGTTTCTATCTCTCTTCCCCTCTTCCTTGGTATCTAAAATCAATAAAAATATATTTAAAAAGAATATGGGGCTACATTAAACTTAAAAACTATTGGCCATCAAAAAAAAATCAACTGAGTGAAAAATACACCTTCAGAATGACAAAAGTATTTGAAAATTATATATACTAGAGGCCTGGTGCACAAAAATTTGTGCACTCAGGGGGGAGAGGGGGTCCCTCAGCCTGGCCTGTGCCCTCTCGCAGTCTGAGACCACTCAGGAGATAATGACCTGCTGGTTTAGGCCTGCTCCTGGGTGGCAGAAGGCAGGCCCAATCTCTAGGTGCAGCCCCTGGTCAGGCTCAGAGCAGGCTGATTGAGGAGT